>NW_023623892.1:0-4102 GCF_014905685.2 Nematolebias whitei | reverse complement strand
TATATATATATATATATATATATAATACACTAATAATAATAACTGAAAAATTAATAAAAAGCATTTAAATCATAGGGTCACAGATTAAAACAACACTAGATCAATTTACATTGTGTGAAATTTCTGAGAGAACAGATGTGTTTTAAGCAGGGATTTTGAAGTGAGGAAGGGAGGTTGTCTGCCTGATGTTGGGGGGCAGGTTGTTCCAGAGTTTGGGGCCCATGACTGAAAAAGCCCAATCTCCTCTGAGCTTCAGTCTTGTTTTTGGAACAGCCAAAAGCAGCTGATCGGATGATCTCAGGGCCCAAGAGGGAACGTAAGGTTCCAGAAGCTCAGAGAGGTAAAGGGGTGCGAGGCCATTTAGGCATTTGAAGGTCAACAGAAGAATTTTAAAGACTATCCTCGTACGAACAGGGAGCCAGTGAAGGGAGGACAGAACTGGAGTAATATGTTCAGACCTACGAGTTCCGGTTAAAAGCCGAGCAACAGCATTCTGGACGAGCTAAAGACGTGAGATGGAGGCCTGGCTGATCCCAGCATAGAGTGCATTGCAATAGTCCAATCGGGTCGTGACAACGGCGTGGACTAGTTTCTCAAGGTCGGGTCTGGACAACACTGGCTTGAGCTTAGCTACCTGTCTGAGTTGGAAGAAGCTTTTCTGCAGAACAGAGTTGATTTGTTTGTCAAACTTGAAATCAGAGTCTAAAACCATCCCGAGATTTTTACCAGACTGCTTCAGATATGGCTGAAGAGAGTCCAGGTTGACAGGATCAGTGGCGGCAGTTGAGCTAGGGCTAAAAACAATGACTTCAGTCTTCTCATTGTTAAAACTTAAGAAATTTGAAGCCATCCAGGCCTTAATGTCATCCAGACATTTTAACAGAGGGTGAATGGAGCAAACACTTGCTGGTTTCACAGGCAGGTAGATCTGGCAGTCATCAGCATAGCAATGGAATGAAAGACCATGTTTCCTCAGGATGGACCCCAGTGGGAGCAAATAAAGTGAGAACAGAAGGGGTCCAAGAATCGAACCCTGTGGGACCCCGCAACAAAGAGGTAATGAGGCGGATATATTATTACCAACCTTGACACAGAAACTCCTGCCACTCAGGTATGAGTGGAACCATTCTAATGCAGCACCTGTGATCCCAACCCACTGTTCCAGCCGTGATATAAGGATACTGTGGTCAACAGTATCAAAAGCAGCAGTAAGGTCCAGGAGTACAAGTACCACAAATTGACCAGAATCGTTTGAGATCATAATGTCGTTACAAACCCTTACTAATGCTGTTTCAGTGCTGTGGAGTTGCTTAAAACCAGACTGAAAAATTTAGAAGATTCTGTTCTCATTCAAAAACTTGTTTAATTGAATGAAAACTATTTTTTCCAGGATTTTGAACGGGAAGGGAAGTTTTGAGATTGGTCTGAAATTTGAGCAAGTCGAAGGGTCAAGTCCAGCTTTCTTAATTAACGGATGAACTACTGCATGTTTGAAAACATCGGGAACCACACTTGTCACAATACTACTATTTATAATAGTAAGAACAGAGGGTCCAATCGTGGGTAGAACTTGTTTGAAAAACGACGCAGGATTGGGGTCAGCGGGGGAACCGGAGGGTTTCATCTGACCAACGACTTTGTCGTTGGTCAGATCAAAACTTTTAAGCATTAGAGGATGACACGGGAGTGGATTTTCACTCCTGTCCTGTCCTGGTCCCACAGAAAAAAATCCTGTCCTCTCCCCATCCTGATCCAGAGTTAAAAAAAAAAAATCCTGTCCTGTCCCACTCCTGGTAACATGACTCCTGCTCCTGTTCAGAATCACTCCCACTCCTGTCCTGTCCTGCTCCTGTTTTTTTTATCTTCATTTAATTTTTAGGAAATACATTGAATTTGATTTGATCTTCTACCCATTCCTGTTTAAATTACTTTGTGTTGTGCAGTTTTATTTCAAAAGATATGGCAACAGGAACAGTTCATCTGTGGTGAAATAGAGACATTTATTGCCTTAATCCAAACAAAAACCTTCAGTAAGTGTCATAAAACAAATAATCCATGGCCTGTAGTCCTTATAATGTTTCTACGGAGGATCAGCTGCTGAGTCTGTTTCTGGCTCTTCTGAAGGTCAGTTACAGTAAAAACAAAAAATCTAAACCAGTCCATGGGTCACACCATGTCTACCTTAGATGAAAGAACCCAAACAGAACAAGTTGCATTTTACTAATTTGAGCAATTGTTTCCGTTAAACAGTGACATCACTGTCATGTTTTAAATTGTTTAAACAAACAAACAAACAAACAAACAAACAAAAAAAGAAAAATAATGTACCAAGCAGAGAACTCAACAAATAAAAATGTTTAAAGGCATTATTATACATTGGACGACGTCCTCCAGAAGTTCAGTCTATGTGGTCGAGGTAACGAGCTCGTTTCAACGAAGCAGGATGTCGTGCAGCTTACCAGACTTCAGAGCATCATTTACACACTGGCCAAGAGCCATTGTCAACACTGGGGGGCTAATGTCCCTAAAAAGGACTTCTAGAATTGCCCCTGGTGTGAAGAAACGAACTGAGAAAAATCAACTCTTGGCCTAAAATTTAACACAACATCATAATTGTACACATCATATGTTATATCTAAAACCAAAACAATTATTATAATATATATGCAACCAACCTTTCATATAAAAATCGTGAAGTTCAGGGTTATTTGACACTTTCCTGCTCGTTCTGTGAGTTTAATAGACAGACAGTTGCTTCTTACCTGGCATTGCAAACTATTTTTAGCTACTCGATTTCTTTGCTGGAGACTTCGCTGCTCAGTGAAAAGCTCTGGCTGGGACGTTGACTTTCGGGGCAATGTAGTTCTTTTGACTTGTGTTAAAGTGAAGGCTTACGGAAAGAAAACTACAAAATACCTGCACCCATTTTTTTTTTTTTTTCATTTTCTTTTTTGCTTATTGGTCGGTTCCCGCTCCTGTCTGCTCCCGTTAACTTTCAATCCTGTCAGGTCCTGGTCACGTGAGTTATAATAAGGTTGACTCCGGTCCCGCCAGAATCCTGCCGGAATCACGTGACCTGTGGTACTCCCGAAAAAATGTCATCCTCTATTAAGCATTCCCATAGTGAGGCACTCACTCATGCTACTAAGGAACTGGGGTTATGTAAGCTACTTGCATAAGTTACCTTTGTTGAGTTGTTGAGTTACTTAATCTCTCTGCAGGTGGTGTGTGGTCAGAACTGCACCTTTGTGATCCAGCCCAATGGGACTGTGTTGGCCTGTGGAGAGGGTAGCTATGGCCGTTTGGGTCAGGGAAACTCGGACGACCTGCATGTCCTTACCATCATCTCAGCTCTTCAAGGTTTGGTTACAACCCTAGACTTTATTTTCTTTTCCCATTCTCATTGTATACACACTCTACAGAGACAGTAAATGTATACTCTAGTCACTTTAAGTGATTTTGTGTCAAATGGTTATCAGTGGTACCTTCTCAGTTGTGACATCAGTTGTAACACAGATTATGGAGAAAAGGGTCAAAGTCTTTGAGCTATGATGATTATTATTCAGACAAGAGTACCCTATAGTTGTTTTTCGAGCTTATGAAACAACAATTTCTCAAAAACGAGATATCGATGTGAAAGAACAATACATTGGCTATTCATGAAAGCTACACTTTGACATGACAGTTTGTTTAGTTGTTTAGTTCAATGTTTTATCAAGCAAAAAATGTCTGCATTACTCTGCACTTGTGTGCTGAACATAGAAAGACGTGAGGTGCTGAGACAGCAAGTGCATCAGTCAACCTGAACTGCAAGTCATGTAGACCAAAGTGTTGTCAGCTCCCTGGGGTGTGATGAATTTGTAGCCTCAGCTCCAATGGCATCAACACAATCTGTCTATACTCAACACACAAACATTTTTGTAGTAACCTGATGCATGCTCAATAATCCAGTTAGAAAAATCTAAAAAAGTTCAATCTGGTCCTCTGGACATTCAAAAAAACAAAACAAAGTAAAACAACAAAAAATTGTAGAAACGTTTCGTCTCTCGTCCAAAAGACTTCCTCAGTCTGAGGTGCTGTATTCAGCTCAGTCTCTTAAATA
>NW_023623891.1:0-4102 GCF_014905685.2 Nematolebias whitei | reverse complement strand
AAAACATCACTTTGGACATTGTGGCAAGATTGAAAACATCACTTCAGACACATTGGCAAACTTAAGAACATCACTTTGGACACAGTGGCAAGCTTGAAAACATCACTTTAGACATATTGGCAAGCTTGAAAACATCACTTCAGACACACATTAACAAGCTTGAAAACATAACTTGGACATAGTGGCAAATTTGAAAACATCACTTCAACATATTGGCAAGCTTGAAAACATCAATATGGATATTGTGGCAAGCTTGAAAACATTACTTCAGACACATTGGCAAGCTTGAAAACATCACTTCAGACACACAGTAACAAGCTTGAAAACATCCCTTAGGACTTAGTGGCAAGCTTGAAATCATCCCATCAGACTCATTGACAAGCTTAAAAAACAATACATAAAGTAACCTTAGCAAGCTTAAAAACACCAATCAAACACAGTTGCAAGCTTAAAAACATCCATTAGGACATAGTGGCAAGCTTGAAAACAACACTTGAGACAAATTGGCAAGCTTAAAAACATGACTTTAGACATTGTGGCAAGCTTGAAAACATCTCTTCAGCCATAGTGGCAAGCTTGAAAACATCACTTCAGACACATTGGCAAGCTTAAAAACATCACTCTAAACATATAGGCAAACATGAAAACATCACTTCAGACACATTGGCAAACTTAAGAACATCACTTTGGACATAGTGGCAAGCTTGAAAACATCACTTGGACATTGTGGCAAGCTTGAAAACATCACTTCAGACACATTGGCAAAGTTAAAAACATCACTTTGGACATAGTGGCAAGCCTGAAAACATCACTTCATACAAACAGTAACAAGCTTGAAAACATAACTTTGGGCATAGTGGCAGGCTTGAAAACATCAATTTGGATATTGTGGCAAGCTTGTAAACATCACTTTGGACATAGTGGCAGGCTTGACAACATCTCTTCAGCCATAGTGGCAGGCTTGAAAACATCACTTCAGACACATTGGCAAGCTTGAAAACGTCACTTCAGACACATTGGCAAACTTATAAACATCCCTTTGGACATAGTGGCAGGCTTGAAAACATCTCTTCAGCCATAGTGGAAAGCTTGAAAACATCACTTCAGACACATTGGCAAGCTTAAAAACATCACTCTAAACATAGTGGCAAACTTGAAAACATAACTTGGACATAGTTGCAAGCTTGAAAACATCACTTCAGACACATTGGCAAGATATAAAACATCCCTTAGGACATAGTGGCAAGCTTGAAAATATCAAATTGGAGAAGGTGGCAATCTTGAAAACATCACTTCAGCCACATCGATCAACTTAAAAACATCACTTTGGACATAGTGGCAAGCTTGAAAACATCACTTCAAAAACACAGTAAAAAAGCTTGAAAACATAACTTTGGACATAGTGGCAAGCTTGAAATCATCACTTTAGACATATTGGCAAGCTTGAAAACATGAATTTCTATAGTGTGGCAAGCTTGAAAACATCACTTCAGACACATTGGCAAGCTTGAAAACATCACTTCAGACACACAGTAACAAGCTTGAAAACATCCCTTAGGACATAGTGGCAAGCTTGAAAACATCACTTCAGACACATTGGAAAACTTAAAAACATCACTTTGGACATAGTGGCAGGCTTGAAAACATCACTTCAGACACTATGGAAAGATTGAAAACATCACTTCAGCCACAATGTCCAAAGTGATGTTTTTAAGTTTGCCAATGTGTCTGAAGTGATGTTTTCAATCTTTCCATAGTGTCTGAAGTGATGTTTTCAAGCCTGCCACTATGTCCAAAGTGATGTTTTTAAGTTTTCCAATGTGTCTGAAGTGATGTTTTCAAGCTTGCCACTATGTCCTAAGGGATGTTTTCAAGCTTGAAAACATCACTTCAGACACATTGGAAAACTTAAAAACATCACTTTGGACATAGTGGCAGGCTTGAAAACATCACTTCAGACACTATGGAAAGATTGAAAACATCACTTCAGACACATTGGCAAACTTAAAAACATCACTTTGGACATTGTGGCAAGCTTGAAAACATCACTTCAGATACATTGTCAAGCCTAAAAACATCACTTTAGACATAGTTGCAAGCTTGAAAACATCACTTCAGACACATTGGCAAGATTGAAAACATCCCTTAGGACATAGTGGCAAGCTTGAAAATATCAAATTGGAGAATGTGGCAATCTTGAAAACATCACTTCAGACACATCAATCAACTTAACAACATCACTTTGGACATAGTGGCAAGCTTGAAAACATGACTTCAGACACATAGTAACAAGCTTGAAAACATTCATTAGGACATTGTGGCATGCTTTAAACATCACTTCAGACACATTGGCAGCTTAAAAACATCACTTTAGACATAGTGCAAAGTTTGAAAACATCACTCCAGACACATAGTAACAAGCTTGAAAACATTCACTAGGACATAGTGGCAAGCTTGAAAACATCACTTCAGACATATTGACTAGTTTGAAAACATCAATTTGGATATTGTGGCAGGCTTGAAAACATCACTTCAGACACATTGGCAAGCTTGAAAACATCACTTCAGAGACACAGTAGCAAGCTTGAAAACATAACTTTGGGCATAGTGGCATGCTTGAAATAATCAAATTGGATATTGTGGCAAGCTTGAAAACATATCATATGCCATAGTGGCAGGCTTGAAATCATCCCATCAGACTCATTGACAAGCTTAAAAAACAACACATAAAGTCACCTTAGCAAGATTGAAAACACCATTCAAACACATTTGCAGGCTTGAAAACATCCATTAGGACAAAGTGACAATATTAAAAGCAACACTTCCAAATTAGGGGCAAGCACCCCTTCCGATGCATTTGCAAGCTTGAAAACATCCATTAGGACATAGTGGCAAGCTTGAAAACATCACTTGAGACAAATTGGCAAGCTTAAAAACATCTCTTTGGACATTGTGGTAAGCTTGAAAACATCACTTCAGACACATTGGCAAACTTAAGAACATCACTTTGGACATAGTGGCAAGCTTGAAAACATCATTTTAGACATATTGGCAAGCTTGAAAACATCACTTCAGACACACATTAAAAAGCTTGAAAACATAACTTGGACATTGTGGCAAACTTGAAAACATCACTTCAGACACATTGGCAAACTTAAAAACATCACTTTGGACATAGTGGCAAATTTGAAAACATCACTTCAACATATTGGCAAGCTTGAAAACATCAATATGGATATTGTGGCAAGCTTGAAAACATTACTTCAGACACATTGGCAAGCTTGAAAACATCACTTCAGACACACAGTAACAAGCTTGAAAACATCCCTTAGGACATAGTGGCAAGCTTGAAATCATCCCATCAGACTCATTGACAAGCTTAAAAAACAATACATAAAGAAACCTTAGCAAGCTTAAAAACACCAATCAAACACAGTTGCAGGCTTAAAAACATCCATTAGGACATAGTGGCAAGCTTGAAAACATCACGAGACAAATTGGCAAGCTTAAAAACATGACTTTGGACATTGTGGCAAGCTTGAAAACATCTCTTCAGCCATAGTGCCACCTTGAAAACATCACTTCAGACACATTGGCAAGCTTAAAAACATCACTCTAAACATAGTGGCAAACTTGAAAACATCACTTCAGACACTATGGAAAGATTGAAAACATCACTTCAGACAGATTGGCAAGCATGAAAACATCACTTCAGACACACAGTAACAAGTTTGAAAACATCCCTTAGGACATAGTGGCAATCTTGAAAACATCACTTCAGACACATTGGCAAACTTAAAAACATCACTTTGGACATAGTGGCAGGCTTGAAAACATCACTTTAGACATTTTGGCAAGCTTGAAACCATCATTTTATACACACAGTAACAAGCTTGAAAACATAACTTTTGGCATAGTGGCAGGCTTGAAAACATCAATTTGGATATTGTGGCAAGCTTGAAAACATCACTTCAGACACACAGTAACAAGCTTGAAAACATCCCTTAGGACATAGTGGCAAGCTTGAAAACATCACTTCAGACACACCGTAACAAGCTTGAAAACATAACTTTGCCAATGTGTCTGAAGTGATGTTTTCAAG
>NW_023623890.1:938-4104 GCF_014905685.2 Nematolebias whitei | reverse complement strand
GAGGGTGAAACGTCTCTAGAAAAAAGAAACTGTCCAGATGACCTGACTGAGAATTACAGGACATAAGATACTGGACTCCAACACTGTGTCCAAAGATGGTACTGCAGGTTCTTCTGCTACATTTGAACGTTTAAGTCCTGTTCCTGCTGCTCCAGACTCTTCAAAACTGATATTTTCTCCTGTGTTGACATTTTTTGTTGAGTTGTTCTTTCTCAAATAGTTTCCAAACTACAGATTTTTTTTTTTTCAAACTTTAGTTGATGATGTAGTGATGTGGACTTGAAACAGAACCTTGGAGAACCAGTGCCATGGCAGCCTGTCTATTCAGACACCAACAACGATTTCACAATCCTGTAGTTTCCACTCGGTGCGAGACCCGACACCGTGAGTCATCACGTCTTAGAGATCAGCCCTGTGGACAAGGAAACGGTCAAAAGATCAAAGCACAAGACTCAGTTGAACTCTGTCACTTCTCTTAGCTACAGTCTTTGTTTTTGGCTAAGAGCTGCAGGACTTTCCACTCGAAGTCAAAGAATGAAACTCTTTCCATCTGGCAGCTTTGCTTCAGATCACTGTAACGATTAACGTTAATCACTTCAGCCATTTTTATCACGACGACATTTTTGACTGAAATTCCAACGTTTCTGCTGCGTTTCGACTCGTGCACAAAAACCGTGCTCATTTTCTGCGACAGCTTTTAGAGTCCAGGTCTGGTTTAGCAACAACTGCAGAGGTGATGCAGTCAACAGGTTCCTCCAGATGATCGTGACAGAGCCTCGTTCGTGCTGCTCACCCTTTAACATGTAGGAGCAACCCAACCTCCTCCTAGGTCCAAAGCAACAGTTTTCATGCTGCAGACTGAAATGTTTGTGCACCTGCACATGTTGATGAAAATCTAAATTCACAGTAGCAGCTAGTGAGCTGAAACCTACAGTGGAGTCAAAGCACACACCGTGTGTCCACTCCTGGTCTTTGAGGGGCTGCTGCAAAGTTCAGATGTTTCTCAAACACAACATTTGACTCAATGGGTGATTGACAGGTTTCTGCAGAATATTAAAAGGTAATTCAGTCATTGAACCGGGTGTGTTGGAGCAGAGGAGCACGTAAAACATGCAGGACAGTGGCCCCCGAGGGACAAGACTGGACACCCACGTAAAATAAATAAAAACACATTCCTAAACTTATTCCATGTTCCTCTTAAATAAAAAAGAAAAAGTTAATATTTGAACATTTAAATGCAAAGCTCGTAAACTTAGTATTTGTACATTAGTTTATGATGTTAATGAAATGAAGTTCAGGCTGTGGTTGTTACGCCGTATCGTTTTACATTATTAATGTTTAGCGTATATCTTAGATCCTTATGTACGGTTTATTTTTATATTTTCACTATTGTTGGGTGTAACTGGGACCTTGTGTTTCCTTCCACCTCATGTACCACGTGAATGACAGTAAAATGGAGCGGACAAAGTGACGCTCAGATGAAAACTCAGCTCGTAAATAAGTTTCTGTCCTCATGTCGTCAAACTGAAGGATATATTGACGTCAGTGGAAAGTCCAGCACATCTGCAGCTACAAAACCATCAAGCAACAATTTCAACCAGTTTGACACGACTGTCAACAAGGAAGAGGGAGGGCAATGGAGGAGGGGGCGGTACCAAAGAGACCATTTTAGCACCAGCAGAACTGGTTTGTTCCACTTTGGAGTAAGCTGTTGGAGGAAGAATCAGCTTTGTTGTGTTTCCTTGACTGATGAAGCCTTCTGGATGGAAGGTGAAACATTTCAGCACAAAAACAAGAAACTGTCCAGATGACCGGACTGAAAAATGTTGCATCCAAGCAACATTTAAAAAACAAAAGCAAAAACGTGAAAACGACAAGATTCAATGTGCATCGACAGATTAAAACCTGAAGAACCAGTTCTATCACTTTTTATGTCTGGGGCAAGATGATTATAAGTTTTAAAGCTGGACAAACGAGAACATCAACTCATTACTTTACAAAGACGTTTCCTAAACTTATGAGTCACTTTCTTTATTTGAGCTGTATTTACGCAGGTTAGATAGTTGAGAAGAAACGGTCATTCACGCCGACGACCTGGTGAAGAGGCCGCTCACACAGGAACACACACAACTGGCAGACATCAAGTTCTACAGACGAGGTACAACAAAGAGCCGGGACAGGTTTACTGCGCTCACGTCTGAAGTCAGCGTCTTTCATAATTCATTTCTTTTGACTCTCGGGGGGAAACATCGTTGCCCATTCCGACCTAAAGGTTGTAAAGCTTCAAGTTTGATGGAGAAACATTAGTGAACTCGGTGCCGAGGGAACTCCTATTCCCATCTGCGCCGTTCGACCCGCTCCAGGGTTACTGCCACGCGTTTGTGTTCTGTTGCACAGTGGTGAAGCGTTCAGGTCGTACAGGTTTCATGGGTCAAGCAGCTGTTTTAAACAGTGATCCACGCTTTTGTTGACACAAGAAAGCTCAACCACATCACACCCGTTTTAATAGATCTTCATTGGCTGCCAGTCCATTTTTAAACATTGTTTAGTTTATAAATCTTGACTAGTCTGGTCTCCAACCTTCTGTCTGAGCTGCTGCGTCCTTACCTTCCTGCCCAGTCTCCTACCTGCCCAGTCTCCCATCCAGGTGCAAGCTCAAAGGGACCAGGTTTGGGTCTGGAGCCTCAAGTTGTGGAACAAACTACACTAATCCTCATTAGCTGCTTTTAAAACTTTACCTTTATATTCATTTTTATTATTTGGCTTTAGCTACCCATTAGGTATTGACTTTTTAAATGTTTTTATACTTTTTTAATTGTTTGTTCCCCCGTTGTACATTTGTATTATTGTATTTTATTATATTGAGGTTTGTTCCATTGAGGAGTTTCAAAAAGCTTCATAAATCAAGTCAAATAATTTAATTATCCTTCAGATAAACTGGTGTAAACTTTATTTATCCTTCAGATAAACTGGTTTAAACTTTATTTATCCATCAGATAAACTGGTGTAAACTTTATTTATCCTTCAGATAAACTGGTTTAAACTTTATTTATCCATCAGATAAACTGGTTTAAACTTTATTGATCCTTCAGATAAACTGGTGTAAACTTTATTTATCCTTCAGATAAACTGGTTTAAACTTTATTTATCCATCAGATAAACTGGT
>NW_023623890.1:0-838 GCF_014905685.2 Nematolebias whitei | reverse complement strand
TGGTTTAAACTTTATTTATCCTTCAGATAAACTGGTTTAAACTTTATCCATCAGATAAACTGGTGTAAACTTTATTTATCCTTCAGATAAACTGGTTTAAACTTTATTTATCCATCAGATAAACTGGTGTAAACTTTATTTATCCTTCAGATAAACTGGTTTAAACTTTATTTTTCCATCAGATAAACTGGTTTAAACTTTATTTATCCATCAGATAAACTGGTTTAAACTTTATTTATCCTTCAGATAAACTGGTTTAAACTTTATTGATCCTTCAGATAAACTGGTTTAAACTTTATTTATCCTTCAGATAAACTGGTTTAAACTTTATTTATCCATCAGATAAACTGGTGTAAACTTTATTTATCCTTCAGATAAACTGGTGCATGTTTTATCAGCTTCACTCTCTTTGATTCCGATTGCTCGAATCTGTTTTATGTCAAACTGATTTAAGCTCAATTAAAAACCAACTTGATGAGTTTATCGTTAACAGGAAGTAGTTTGACTTTGTATTTATAATTGCGCCTCCTATATAAACAGATTTTACACAAAGTGAAAGTGTTTAACTTCATGCTCACCTTTAATCAACAGCACTCCGAGCACGAGGAGAAGATAATAATTCATCACCAGGTGATACAAAATGTATTTCCTGTGCTCACTCTTTCATACAAGCGGTCCAGGTGGAAACCAGCCCTTCAGCCAACAGTCAGAGCAGCAGCTGAATGAACAGTCAGAGCAGCAGCTGAATGAACAGTCACTGAGGCTGAACTTCATTCAGAGGGAGGAAAACTCTTCTGGGCGGGGCTTAACGATTGCTGCGTTCAGGTGCGCTCGGAAG
>NW_023623889.1:0-2500 GCF_014905685.2 Nematolebias whitei | reverse complement strand
ACACATCTTTTTTTCCAGGAATACTTAAACACTGGTGTGTGTAAACACTTGCTTTATTAAAGTGTTCATGTTCTTTCCAGATCTTATTGTTAAAGTCATTAAGCAAAACATGGGAGGAATCAAAATAGAGGAATGGAGAAAGGTATGTTTATTCTGATTAAGGAAAACTTTGTCATTGATAATTAAAGCTCATGGTGTTTGCTGTCACACTCATCCATGTTTCTTGTTCGTTTTTTTGTATTAAAATGTTGGCCATATTTTGGTGTCGCAGCCAGAAAACGTCGTCCTGTTGCTACAGGTAAACATCAGACATGTCTCAAGCACGACACACTAATAAGAGGTGGGATGGGTTCTGATTGACGGTTTCATTCCACACGTGCAGTGGATCCATTACGAGGCCGGATTCCTAATATGTGCCATCACCGGTATCGTGTTTGTGGTCTTCACGCCCATCATCGCCACGTGCTTCTGCATGTGTCGATGCTGCGACAACTGTGGAGGCGAGATGCATCAGAGGCAGAGGAAAAACGCAGACTGTCACCGGGGTTTCTTCACCGCCTCGCTCATCGCAACCACCATCTTCATCATGTGAGTTATCCTTCCCTGTCCTGTCATTATCAGTCAGTTTTTACTCACTGTGAGGGGGAGTGTTAAACAGAAGTGATAAGAGACTTTGTGCGTGACTGTTGGGCGTCTAAAAAGGAACAACTACAATCAAGTCAAATTAAACAACAGAAGTTTAAACATGCTCTTTTGGTGGTATTTCAGTCAAAGACTTTAAGTTTAAAATATCGCTGTAGTAAACTATTCAGAGCTTTTGTGGTAACCTTTGTTAAATAAAGTTCTTGCATTTAAATGTGCTCAATCAAATCTAGGTAACATAAGTAAATTAAAAAAGAGCTCTTCAGAGAGTGGTGAAGGCTGCACAGAAGTCTGTTGGAGTCAGTCTCCCCACCATCACAGACATCTACACCTCTAGATGCAGGAAGAGGGCCACCTGCATCATGAAGGACCCCACTCACCCAGCACACACACTTTTTGCCTCGCTCCCCTCCGGAAGGCGGTTGAGGAGCATTAAGTGTAGAACCACTAGACTGAGGAACAGCTTCTACCCTGAGGCTGTTAGACTCACAAATCTCTAACCAGAAAAATCACTGTAATGCCACTTGATTGTTGACATGTGATGCTGATTTATTTCATGCTGCTGTGTTCATTCGTACTCATCTGCTCACACAGACTCATGTTCGTGCTGCTGTTGTTCGACGTATTGTTTTTGTTCTATTAGTGTTTAGTGTATTCTTAGTTTAGTGTATTTCTTGGTTCCTATCTTAGATCTTTCTACTGTTTTTCTTTACAATTTATAATTTTGTTGGATGTAACTGGGACCCTGTGTACACAGTTTCGTTCCACCACATGTGATGCAAATGACAATAAAGAATCCTTGATCTTGACATAACTGCTTATTGATAAATCCGTAATAATTAGACAAGTCCAAATAATAAGCTGTGTAATGACCCACACATACAGCCATAGGCGTCGCAACCATTATATGTGAAGGGGACAAGTCCCCCCCCCACACACACACACATTAAAAAAGCGTTAATTTGGACACCCCCCCACGTTTACTATAAAACATTAGTTCAGGCAGCGCAGTTTCTCTTTCTTCGTGAACGAATCCATTCCACTTAATTAATAGGAGAATACTCAAGCCACTAAAACTCCACTCCAGGTTTTCCTGGTTACCTCCCAACTCTCCACCGTCTCTTCCTGCCTCTTGCCTCGGCAGAAAACGCGCACAGGTGGAGGAGGTGGAGGTACCCGTGTTACTCGCTCGCCAGTTTAGCAGCTTAGTGCGGGCAGTGGTTGACCAGGGGGATGATCATAAACATATATTCATGTTAGGAGGATGCTTGATAGGAGCGCTACATCTGTAGCATGTGAGCTGTAACTGTGACGCTGTCAGACGCTGCAGGTGTAAGAGACGCTGTGTGTTCAGGTGCATTAAAGTTGAAATGTCTTTAAAACCCCACATCTTATTGTCCTCAAGTTTTGTGAGTAACATAATTTAGATGAGTGGTTTTGAACACAAGTAAAGAAAGTTCAGTGTTGATGTTTTTTTATTTCTCTATAAAGACAAATAGTACCGATCTGACGCTCTGTATTAAAGTGTATTAAAGTTAAAATGTCTTTAAAATCCACAGATGAATTTACACAAACTTGGTGAGAAACATGTTTTAAATGTGTGGAATTAAAGGAAATCTAGGTGAAATGCTGCTTTTTTGTTCACTAGTGAACACCTTTTTTTACGTGCGCACACACATGCACGTGCGCACACACACCTACACACATTATTGTGTCCCCCCCACATTACAGATGCTTCTGACGCCCTTGCATACAGCCACAAACAGCCTTTTTCAGGTGACGCTAAAGAAAGCTGCTTTCATCAATAATTAGCTGTTAAAAAAAAGGCTTCATATATATATATATATATATATATATA
>NW_023623888.1:3575-4105 GCF_014905685.2 Nematolebias whitei | reverse complement strand
GTTTTCAAAATAAAAGCTGTGAATGATCATATTTGCTGCCAAACTACAACATAAGTTTTTAATGTCCGCTTGTGAATATGGATCCATAATATTTTTGCTTTTGTCACAGTCTTGTGTGGTCATTTGTTTGTTCAAGGGCTGGGCGATATGGACCAAAATATTTTCTTAAAATAATCTCAATATTTTAAGCTAAATGGTGAAATATGATATATATCTCAATATTTTTTTCTTTCCATAAATTAATAACAAAAATATATATCAGAGTAAAAGCTTTGTCCCAGTTGTCACACAGGCACATTTATTAACAAACAGCTGTAACTGTACAAAATAAATGTCTAAAAAATAAACTATTTACATATATTAAATAATAATCCTCTTCAGCTGTGCTGCCTTCACGACATTAGTAAGTGTGTGTAAAGCAGCACATGAGGGGCTGTGTTTCTATTCAGTGAGGGAGACAAAGGGGCCGCGTGAAGTTGGTGCAGATGGGAGAAAAAGAACTACATGGATTTTCAAGTCTAATTATAACA
>NW_023623888.1:0-3475 GCF_014905685.2 Nematolebias whitei | reverse complement strand
CATGTCCTCTCTAACTGCATCCATATATCTCCTCTTTGTCTTTTTCCTGGCAGCTGCATTTCTAACATCCTTCTACCAATATACCCACGGTCCCTCCTCTTGACATGTCCAAACCATCTCAGTCTGGCCTCCCTAACTTTATCTCCCAGTTGTTCAACCTGTGCTGTACCACTGATTATCTCATTCCTAATCTTATCCAGCCTTGTCACTCCTAAGGAGAACCTTAGCATCTTCGTTCCTGCCACTTCCAGTTCTTTCTCCTGTCTTTTTGTCAGTGCCACTGTCTCCAGACCATACAACATAGCTGGTCTCACCAGTGTCTTGTAAACTTTTCCTTTGACATTTGCTGACACCCTTTTGTCACAAATCACTCCTAAAACTTTTCTCCATCCACTCCATCCTGCCTGGACTCTCTTTTTCACTTCTTTACCACATTCCCCATTTCCCTGGACAGTGGACCCCAAGTACTTGAAGACCTGCACCTTTGTGACCTCTGCTCTTTGTTGCCTCACTGTTCCACCAGCCTCCCTTTCATTTACACACATGTACTCTATCTTACTATGGCTGACTTTCATTCCTCTTCTTTCAAGTGCATACCTCCACGTCTCAAAGTTCTCTTCCACCTGTTCCCTGTTCTCACCACAGATCACAATGTCATCTGCAAACATCATCGTCCATGGGGATTCTTGCCTGACATCATCTGTTAGTCGGTCCATCACCAGAGCAAACAAGAAGGGGCTCAGAGCCGATCCTTGATGCAATCCCACCTCCACCTTGAAGCTATCTGTCATGTAGTGAACTAGACCTCCTACATCAATCTGTCTCTGAAGACCTTCAGGGGACAGGAACTGTTATTTCATTGATTTGAATCCAGAACACAAATTATCTCATCAAGAGACTATTTAATTGTATCCTGAATTAATCAATTGAAAGAACACTCTTCTTTTATTATATTATCGTTACTATTTTACAATAACTTGATAATCAAAAGTGTGTTCAGTTCATACCATTTCTAATGTTGAAGTAAACCACTCATTTAAATCAACTGTGAAACAGTATTAATGATTTTTAAACCTTGTAGATGAACATATATCTGTGATATATTATCCATAAATTAAACAGACTCTTTCATTTGTCTGGACTGAATAATATCGTGCATTGAATAATTAAATGTAACGTGAGACGTTAATTTTCTTTGACCCATCAAATGAATGCGGTCATTTATTAACAGAATCAAAGTTTAACATCAAACATTTACATTAATTTGGCAAATTGATTTCAACAACAACATAGCTTAGTTAGCAAGCTTTACAATTAGAAAACCATACGGCCATGGTTTCCCTTGCAACTTTAAACCAACAGACATTTCTGAAAATATCTGGATGAATTACTGGCAAGATAGAAGAGTTTTAAAGATGGGAAATTGAGGCAGTTTAAAGAGAGAGAAGAGATGGATGAGGGAACATGTGTCGGTATCAGAACGGCACTCTCCATTAGATCCCAGCTTCCCCCTCGGTACACTTAGGTAGTGTAAATCGACTCTTTACCTGTAGAAGATGTCTCCACTGGTACGGAGTTCCATTTAACGCACCCTTTCAGCGTCTCCGTAGGAACAGCTGTGAATCGTCCGAAGTAGTGACGGTATTCCGTTCGACACACGTTCACCCCACTGGTAGACTCACATGAGGAGTAAGTCCGTCAGAGTTCCACTCAGATGTGGAAGATTGCATAATTCCCACAAGACTCGGAAGAACTTCGGATCATGTCTGGAACCTCCTGTTCTCTCCAGCAACTTTTCTGTTCGGTTCTGACTTCCGAACTGAACTGCTCTCCCACCGCCCTCTGGCTGGAACTAGGAAGTGTCGACATTTAAAGAGTTCTGTTTCCGGTTCATTTGGGAAGTCTTGATTGGCTGAAAAAGCCAACAAGGGGTGTGTTTTTGTGACGTAAGAGGTCACTAGAAGTCAGAAAAACAGAAAAATGTTTTGGAACAGACAAAAAATGTTTTTGAGACAGACAAGAGAAATGTTTAGGCGAGTTGGGAGGAAACAGGTGCCAGCTTCTCTATTTACGTCTGAGAGGATTTAAAAACATGACAGTTCGTTCCAACAAACTTGTTTGCGTTTGTCTCCGACGTTTGACCGACTTACACTTGCTCATTTCAGACAGAAGATCAAGAAAATGAATAATTACTCTGTAACAAACATTTAACTAGATTTCTACTTTGAATGAGGATTAAAAATCATTAATACTGTTTCACAGTTGATTTAAAATGAGTAGTTCACTTCAACATTTAAAATGGTTTGAACTAAACACACTTTGATTATCAAGACATTTGTAAGATAGTAATGATAATAAAAAAGAGAGTGTTCTTTCAATTGATCAGTGCAGGACATACTTAGAAAGTCTCTGGATGAACTTAATTTAGTGTTTCTGGACTCAAATCAATGAAATACAGTTCTTGTCCCAGGAAGGCCCTCAGGGCCAGATTTGACCTGAGGCTTAGTTCACTACAACCTCATTAGACTTAGATCATACAAGTTAAATGTCTATTTACAAAGTAATTGTGCATTTTACTCTTCTGTCTAAATGAGGAGTATAGTGTTGATGTCTGTCAAAAGTCAGAAAACAAGTTATGAAATCGAAGTGCCTTGTTTTAAAACTCTCAGACAGTAAATAAGAACTGGCACCTGCGAGTCTCGCACTGCTTCAAAATATTTTCCTGTCTGTTACTAACTGTTCTTAAAAACATGTCTGCTGTCTGTGACTTCTAATAACCCTCTGACATCACTAAAACTCCACCCCTGCTGGTTGTGTTAACCAATCAGGAAGTAACAAGAAGTGGATACCCTTTAAAAGTCAACACTTACTGGAACTTTCAGTTCTTACTGGAACGTTCAGACTAACATGAGGCTAAGGGCTAACAGTCTCTACTCTAATAGCTGATGGATTTTGAACCATGAGCCAAGGGTCCGTCCATTTCAGCGGAGTCACAGCATGCCTCGCTGTGATCTCACCCCGAGCATTAAATGCTCTCAACTTCTAAGGAAGCTTATTCTGTCGAACGGAGTACCTAGACACTACTTCGGACGATTCTCAGCCACTCTGACCGGAGACGCTGAAAGGTAGCGTGGAAATGGACCTCTGTTCCGGAACTGATTTATCTTCTGTTCAGATAACGAGTCGTCACGCACCGAGTGTACCGGGGCTGAGCTGGGGTCGGATGAAGGGTGCCATTCCTGGTCAACAAACTTCCATCCATCCATCTAAATCTCTCCTCTTTAAAACCTCTACTTCTATCCTCTTGAAACCTCTTCACCAGTAAATCAAGCTTAATGCCTTCAGAGATGAATTATTCTCCATCAGTAATCCTCTGTTGTGTTGTTATTTGAACTTGCAAAGTTTATTAATCAGAAACAGATCAGCAAATCAAGTGTACATGTTTGTTGTAAAATTTTAATTATGTTAAATAAAT
>NW_023623887.1:0-4106 GCF_014905685.2 Nematolebias whitei | reverse complement strand
GAACCCGCGTTAAATGATGAATATATCCCAGCATCTGTTCATCTACAAACTGGTGGCCCGTACGGGGACTAAATGGACTGTAACCGTGTACACATTGATTTTCATGTTGGCAAGGTTGTACAATAACAGTTTATCAGCTGTGCTGAAACCGTGCGTCTTTACGCAGCGCTCGGAGCTCGGCTCTGCAACTTTACGCTGTGTTACGCTGGCGATGTTTTAAAAGCTGAAATTGTGTCATTGAGTCTTTATAAAGCTGAATTGTACGTCTGTATGTGTAACATAAGCTGGCTTTGAGCTGTGGAAACGCTTTATTCTGTTTAAACTGTGTTCCAGACGCTGTTCTGGTCCGGTTCGGTTCTGTGGTTCCGACTCGGTTCTGGAAAAGTTCGAACGAGTTGTTAAATAGCTAGAAAGACGTTTTGTGACCGGAGTAGCGGACTCCGGGCAGCTCAGGGGTTGGTTCGTTACATTTTTAGCAGAGAAAGTGCATTTTGATGGTTTAGAAGACGATAAGTGATAGAAAAGTTTCAGGCTACATTAACATGGCTGCTAACGCTTCGTGGTTGGTTGTTTGCTGCTTTGGAAAGCTCTGATTTGCTGAGAAAGGTTGACTGACGTCACCTCCCCTCACCCCTACGCTGCGTCATTGGTTGAAAAAGACCGTGTGTAACGTTCTGATTGGATGCGGGAAGTGTCAATCACGTCACCCGGAAATGAAGACTCGTTTTCATAGGGAATAAAATCTGCTTTTTAACGCTGGAAAGCGCATTAAAGCTGTGTTCTGAAACGCTGTTTACATTCTTCGAAGCATATTCGCTGAAAGTTCGCCACGTTTGAGTTTAAAGACCGTCATAAAATGATGCTTTTGAACTACGCTAGCGATGCTAAATTTTAAGCTAACGACCGGATGGATGACGTGTCACGTCACTTCCCCCAAGTCGGAAATGAGCTTTACCGTGCTTAAATTCGCTAAATACAGCTGCGATATTGTCCCACAAAACTCATGTTTCATGATATAAGGTCTGATTGAAAAAATTTTGCCACGTTTGTGTAAAAAATCCGTTCAGGAGTGTTGGTTTTCACCGAAGCAAGCCGATGCTAATTTTAGCTAACAAGCTAACGACCGGACGCCACAGGAAGTTATAGCACCCCTAGTGGACGACACAAACAGTGTCTGAGTTAAAATTGTTGAGGATCTGCTGACATCTTGTGGAGAAGACGTGGGATCACAGGTTTTCACTTCGTTTTTAGGTAAAGAGTGAAATTAAACGTTTTATTTTTCTGTAAGGCAACTTTTGAGTTAACAAACTTCCTCAAAGCTGAATAAACACTGTTATCTTGCGTTTTAAAAGTTATGAAGGTATTTATGCAAAGAGCTTTTACCAAACAAATTTTTATTCACTGATAAATCCTTGAGAAACAGGTACATAATAAAAATTTGGAAACTTTTAAATAAGATACAGTTACAGATATTCACAGAGTTGAATAGTTTACTCATTTTGCTAGAAGATAACGCACGTTTAATTGATAATTCACTAAATAAGAGTAAAACTTATCAGGAAAAAGAGATTTTCTGGTTTATTTTACCACCTAAACATTTACATCTACTATTTAACTTCTAAATAGCAGATAATGGCGGACGAGGAGGTAAACACTGACCCCTTACAATCCGAGGATGCGGTCCAGACAGCCTTACACATTTTAACAAATTCAATTCTTGGCAAAAATTTGGAGGAATTGCGAGACCTTGATGACGATCAAAGACATGAGGAGCTGCAGAGTTTATCAAGAGCAGCTACAGTGAAGGAGGACACAAAATCAAGCCGCGTACGGTTAGCAAAAATCTCTCTGCTTCTGAAGGCGGAATTAGACCGTTTGGTGGTAGAAAAGGGCGTGCTATTCAACGGATATAAGTCTGAAAAAGAGAGGTGTGACGAATTGATGATTGAATCTGAGTCGCTGAAGCAACACCTTGAGGCTGCTGAAGACCTCTCACAGAAAGAGCTGTCAGAACAGGCTCAATCATATGAGGAGAAGTGTGCCGAGCTGATAAGTGAATCTGAGTTGCTGAAACAAAAGATTCAAACTGATAAGGACCTCTCAAAGAGAGAGCTGTCAGAACAGGCTCGATCATATGAGGAGAAGATTGCGGATAAGGAACGAGCGTACCAAGACGCGTGTGCAGATAACGATAAGTTACAAGCACAGTTGAAAACCGCTTTAAGGGAGCTGGACGTTTGCAAGGCAGACAAGGGGTTAATAACCCGGAGTTGGCTGACTTTACAAGATAAAAATCAGTCAACAAATGAGCGTCTGGCAGCTTGTGAGGAGAATTTAGCTATGGCTACAGAATGGATTTCTGTAATGGAGCGAGATGATCTGAGAATCGAACAGGGTCAGCTACAACCGCCCCAGACAGATGCTGTTGCACCTCCTCCCCTTAGCCCCGTTTCAACACCCCCAACCCGGGGGATAAGGACGGGTCTGCACCCACTTGCACCTCTTCCTCCTGACACCAGGCAGTCAACTCCACCCCCATCTCGGGCGGTGGGGTTCGACCTGCACCGGTATGCACCTCTTCCTCCTGACGCCAGGCGGTCACCTCCACCCCCATCTCGGAGGGTGGGGACAGACCTGCACCAATATGCACCTTCTCCTACCAACCCTTATCAGCCACCCCCACCCCCACCATGGGCGGTAGGGGCAGGCCTTGACCAGTCTGCACCACCAGTCACACAAGTTAGACCGGTGATACAGTCTCCTTCAATGGATGACTTGCAGAAAATCTCAAAGTATGTACAACGCTTTGTTCCCGGGCCTATGGGGTCAGCAGGAACGAAAGCGTATCTCAAAGATCTGGAGTTCAGATTGAGGTCTTATCCTAATGCTACGGTAGACGATAAGATAAGTCTGATGCGGCTCACTTCAGACAGAGAGGTGTTCACCTTCATCGAGCGTCTACCTGATGCAACGAAGAGGGATTACAACCTTCTGTGTGAAGCTTTGATCAGAGAGTACGACCCCTGCACGGGACCTGCTGGTTTTCCAGCTGCAGACAAGGTCACGCAGGGCAAGACTGAACATCCAAAAGTTTATTACAAAAGAATCTTCCAAGCCTATTTTGGTAACAGAAATGAGACCGGAATGGAAGAAGATGATGGTTTTAAGTTTGTTTTCAGCAAAAATCTCCACTCTGATTTTAAAAAATCAGTACAAATGATGGCAAATTTCAGAGAAAAATCCATCAGTGAGATTAAACAGTGTGCTGTGAATGTGTTTGAAGCATGTTCTCATGCTAAGACGCCCATAGAAGTGTTTCCTAGTGTAAAGGTTAAACCCCTCCCTCTTGAACTAGAAGGACGACGTGCTTCGCCGCCTCCTCCTAAGAAGAAAGAGAGAAAACAGTCTGTTCAAGCTAACAAACCGTGTACTGAAGGTGCACGCTGGGACAAAAAGGCTCCTCTTTCAGAGGAAGACAGTGATTATCGAAAAAGGGGTGAACGCAGGACGCAACGATATGAGAAACCATATCGGCAGGGGCAGTACGTAAAGGAAACCCCGCAAGACGTACCTGACCGTCCCCCACCTCGGATGAAACGAACCGAGGCGAAAAAATCACAAAAGTTCCAGAAACAAGGCCCTACACCTCTGAGCTCGGAAGAGACAGAAAAACTACGCAGGTTGTTAGAAACTTTGAAACACACTGACACGGGAACCCAACCAGGAGCACTTTGCAGTAATGTAATTCCTATTACATCTGAGGGCGCGAATGACAACATAACGGATGTCGGTGGAACACGCCAAGACATTGCTGTTGTTGCCTCAAACAACCCCTCATCGGAAGAAGGGGGGGTAAACACACACACGAACGATGACGAGTCATCGCAGGCTGAACACTCAGAAACAGCTTCTGCTGTGCTGACGTTTCAGGCAAACCACAATTACACAGATAAGGCTGAACGCGTGAAGAAGCGTCAGAAAAAACCCAAAAGGTTTCTGTGTAACTTTATCAGAAAGGGGGTCGCCAAAAAGGCGTACCTGTCAGTAACACTCGAAGGTGTCCTCACACACGAAGCACTCTTGGACGGTGGGGCAGACATAACAAT
>NW_023623886.1:2058-4106 GCF_014905685.2 Nematolebias whitei | reverse complement strand
GCCGACCCCTCTGGAGATGCTGAGAGCGCCGACCCCTCTGGAGACTTGGAGAGCGCCGACCCCTCTGGAGACTTGGAGAGCGCCGACCCCTCTGGAGACTTGGAGAGCGTCGACCCCTCTGGAGACTTGGAGGGCGTCGACCCCTCTGGAGACTTGGAGAGAGCCGCAGATGACGTGAGAACCTGGAGAACTGCAGCGTGCGACGAGGGGACCTTGGAGTTGGCTGCAGGCAACGAGGGGACCTTGGAGTTGGCTGCAGGCGACGAGGGAACCTTGGAGTTGGCTGCAGGCTCTGGGCTGGCTGCAGGCTCTGGGCTGGCTGCAGGCTCTGGGCTGGCTGCAGGCTCTGGGCTGGCTGCAGGCTCTGGGCTGGCTGCAGGCTCTGGGCTGGCTGCAGGCTCTGTAGTGTGTGATGCGACAAAACTAGGATCGAGTTCAGCTCTTAGTTTCATGGCAAATTGAAAGATCACCTGATGAACCGATGTGCTGAGCAGGTCAGGCTGTGAGAGGAATATATCTAAGAGTTGGTCCACCAGGCGTCTTCTATTTGTAACTCTGTCTCTTGGAGTTATTCTGAGAATCATTATAGAGCCTTTGATGAGCGGATGAGCCACCTGGTCCTCTACAGAAGGCAGCTCAGGGATTTGGTTATCCTCAATAGGAGCAGGAAACGATTGCCCAACACGCTCCCCGGGCTGGCCCCCCTTCGTCCACTCCACAGACGAACGGGGGGATGACTGCTCCCCCCCCTGCGAAATTCTCCCCTGTTTCGCAGGTTCTGGCTGAGGAGAGCAGGCTGGAGGCTGGGACCAGGAGGAGGCGGAACCAAAAAACTCAGCCTCGCCGGGCTGAATGCGAGGAGCTGGAAATGCAGGTGATGTGGGCGGAAGAGCAGCGGACCGGTTCCGGTTGCGTCTTCTCTTTCCCTTTTTGGCGGCGATGTGGGTGGTGTACCGGGGCGAACCAGAGTTCGTCCTCTGACTCGGCGTCCTCCCCAGACGTCCACCCAGAGCAGACTGGTGAGTAGGAGGAACTGAACCTGGGTGCTGTGTGGTTCCTTTGGAGCTGAGATCTTCGTCTCTCCTCCTGCAGTAAGAGAGGCGAAGGCAGAACCTCGACCGCCTGGGTGCAGCTTCTCAGTCCCAGGACGGGTCTAGTCCAAAAGGCACCGCACCGGATCGCAGCTCCCTCCATCTGGACAGGCTCGGGCAAAAACAGGTGAGCAGAGTCTGACTGAGTCTGCCTGCTGGGTTCAGGTTTTGGTCGGTTCGTACTGTTAGGGTTTTCAAGGCAGATCAGGACAGAAGAACCCAGTTGCGCAGGCAGGACTCAGGAGGCAGACGTAAAAAATAAAATACTTTTAATAATAATAATAATAATAAATCAAAAGGCTGACATGGCAGCAAAACTTACAACAAGGACTCAAGAACAGGATCAGACAGGCAGGACAGGACAGGCAATACCCAACGACGAACCGACAATGACAGAACTGACAGACAGACTTTATATACACACAACCAGGACATGACACAGGTGACGATAATCAGACAATCAATTCAGACACAAGGGAGAACAGACAGGGGGAAGGCCCACTAGATGGTGCCATCCCTACAGTACCCCCCCCCTCAAGGACGCCCCCTGGCGTCCCCAAGAAACCCCCTCCCAAAAGACTAGGGCGGGCGGAGGGAGGAACTGCAAGGGTGGTGGGCCCGAACAAAGACACACAAGGACCAAAACAAAAACAGGACAAGGCCCAGGAACAAAACCAAGTAGGGAAACATAAAATGTCTAGATGGCCGGGAGACCAGCCACTGGCTCAGAGCAGGTCAGGTGGGCGACCGGGAGGCCGTCCAGTACGGGACCATCGTTCAGGGGGGCGGCCGGGAGGCTGTCCAACACGGGACCATCGTTCATGGGGGCGGCCGGGAGGCCGTCCAACACGGGACCATCGTTCAGGGGGGCGGCCGGGAGGCCGTCCAACACGGGACCATCGTTCAGGGGGGCGGCCGGGAGGCCGTCCAACACGGGACCATCGTTCAGGGGGGCGG
>NW_023623886.1:0-2048 GCF_014905685.2 Nematolebias whitei | reverse complement strand
GCCGACCCCTCTGGAGATGCTGAGAGCGCCGACCCCTCTGGAGACTTGGAGAGCGCCGACCCCTCTGGAGACTTGGAGAGCGCCGACCCCTCTGGAGACTTGGAGAGCGTCGACCCCTCTGGAGACTTGGAGGGCGTCGACCCCTCTGGAGACTTGGAGAGAGCCGCAGATGACGTGAGAACCTGGAGAACTGCAGCGTGCGACGAGGGGACCTTGGAGTTGGCTGCAGGCAACGAGGGGACCTTGGAGTTGGCTGCAGGCGACGAGGGAACCTTGGAGTTGGCTGCAGGCTCTGGGCTGGCTGCAGGCTCTGGGCTGGCTGCAGGCTCTGGGCTGGCTGCAGGCTCTGGGCTGGCTGCAGGCTCTGGGCTGGCTGCAGGCTCTGGGCTGGCTGCAGGCTCTGTAGTGTGTGATGCGACAAAACTAGGATCGAGTTCAGCTCTTAGTTTCATGGCAAATTGAAAGATCACCTGATGAACCGATGTGCTGAGCAGGTCAGGCTGTGAGAGGAATATATCTAAGAGTTGGTCCACCAGGCGTCTTCTATTTGTAACTCTGTCTCTTGGAGTTATTCTGAGAATCATTATAGAGCCTTTGATGAGCGGATGAGCCACCTGGTCCTCTACAGAAGGCAGCTCAGGGATTTGGTTATCCTCAATAGGAGCAGGAAACGATTGCCCAACACGCTCCCCGGGCTGGCCCCCCTTCGTCCACTCCACAGACGAACGGGGGGATGACTGCTCCCCCCCCTGCGAAATTCTCCCCTGTTTCGCAGGTTCTGGCTGAGGAGAGCAGGCTGGAGGCTGGGACCAGGAGGAGGCGGAACCAAAAAACTCAGCCTCGCCGGGCTGAATGCGAGGAGCTGGAAATGCAGGTGATGTGGGCGGAAGAGCAGCGGACCGGTTCCGGTTGCGTCTTCTCTTTCCCTTTTTGGCGGCGATGTGGGTGGTGTACCGGGGCGAACCAGAGTTCGTCCTCTGACTCGGCGTCCTCCCCAGACGTCCACCCAGAGCAGACTGGTGAGTAGGAGGAACTGAACCTGGGTGCTGTGTGGTTCCTTTGGAGCTGAGATCTTCGTCTCTCCTCCTGCAGTAAGAGAGGCGAAGGCAGAACCTCGACCGCCTGGGTGCAGCTTCTCAGTCCCAGGACGGGTCTAGTCCAAAAGGCACCGCACCGGATCGCAGCTCCCTCCATCTGGACAGGCTCGGGCAAAAACAGGTGAGCAGAGTCTGACTGAGTCTGCCTGCTGGGTTCAGGTTTTGGTCGGTTCGTACTGTTAGGGTTTTCAAGGCAGATCAGGACAGAAGAACCCAGTTGCGCAGGCAGGACTCAGGAGGCAGACGTAAAAAATAAAATACTTTTAATAATAATAATAATAATAAATCAAAAGGCTGACATGGCAGCAAAACTTACAACAAGGACTCAAGAACAGGATCAGACAGGCAGGACAGGACAGGCAATACCCAACGACGAACCGACAATGACAGAACTGACAGACAGACTTTATATACACACAACCAGGACATGACACAGGTGACGATAATCAGACAATCAATTCAGACACAAGGGAGAACAGACAGGGGGAAGGCCCACTAGATGGTGCCATCCCTACAGTACCCCCCCCCTCAAGGACGCCCCCTGGCGTCCCCAAGAAACCCCCTCCCAAAAGACTAGGGCGGGCGGAGGGAGGAACTGCAAGGGTGGTGGGCCCGAACAAAGACACACAAGGACCAAAACAAAAACAGGACAAGGCCCAGGAACAAAACCAAGTAGGGAAACATAAAATGTCTAGATGGCCGGGAGACCAGCCACTGGCTCAGAGCAGGTCAGGTGGGCGACCGGGAGGCCGTCCAGTACGGGACCATCGTTCAGGGGGGCGGCCGGGAGGCTGTCCAACACGGGACCATCGTTCATGGGGGCGGCCGGGAGGCCGTCCAACACGGGACCATCGTTCAGGGGGGCGGCCGGGAGGCCGTCCAACACGGGACCATCGTTCAGGGGGGCGGCCGGGAGGCCGTCCAACACGGGACCATCGTTCAGGGGGGCGG
>NW_023623885.1:0-4108 GCF_014905685.2 Nematolebias whitei | reverse complement strand
TCTGTGTAATCTTGGTTTGTCTGAACCGTCAGCACAGCAGTAGCTGTTTCTGCGTGTTCAGCTTGCGATGACTGGTCATCGTTTGTGTGTGTGATTACCCCCCTTTCATCCGATGAGGGGTTGTTTGAGTCAACAACAACAGCGTCTTGGTGTGTTTCACCGACATCTGTAGTGTTGTCATTCGCGTCCAGAGATGCTGTAGTGAGTACCTCACTGCATAGTGCTTTTGGTCGGCTTCCCTTGTCAGTGTGTTTCAAATCTTCTAACATTTCACGCAATTTTTCTGTCTCTTCCGAGTTCAGAGGTGGAGGGCCTTTTTTCTGGGATTTTTGTGATTTTTTCGCCTCTGGACGTTTCGTCCGAGGTGGGGGGCGGCTAGGTACGTCTTTTTGGGGTTCCTCTCGGTTCCCATTTTTTTGCGTCCTCCGCTGGTCCCATTTACGATAATCACGTTCGTCCTCTGCAGGAGGAGCCTTTTTATCCCAGCGTGCACCTTCATGATGCGGTTTGTTAGTCTGAAAATACTGCCTTTTTTCTCCCTTTTTAGGAGGGGGTGGCGATGCACGCCTTCCTTCTAATTCTAGGGAGTGGGGTTTAACCTTAACACCAGGAAACACTTCTATGGGCGTCTTGGCATGACAACGTGCCTCAAACACGTTCACAGCGCACTGTTTAATCTCACTGATGGATTTTTCTCTGTAATTTGCCATCATTTGCACTGACGTTTGAATGTCAGGATGGAGATTTTTGCTGAAAACAAATTTAAAACCTTCTTCTTCCTCCATTCCGGTTTCATTTCTGTTACCAAAATAAGCTTGGAAGATTCTTTTGTAATAAACTTTTGGATGTTCATTCTTGCCCTGCGTGACCTTGTCTGCGGCTGGATACCCAGTAGGCCCTGCGCAGGCGTCGTACTCTTTGATCAGAGCTTCACACAGAAGTCTGTAATCCTTTCTCGTTGCATCTGGCAGACGCTCGATGAAGGTAAACACATCTCTGTCCGAAGTGAGTCGTATCAGACTGATTTTATCTTCTACCGTAGCGTTTGGATAAGCTCTCAATCTGAAATCCAGATCTCTGAGGTACGCTTTCGTTCCAGCGGAGCCCAACGGTTCAGGGATGAAACGTTGTACATATTTTGAGATTTTTTGCAAGTCATCCATTGATGGAGGAAGTTGCCATGCACTCTGTTGCATGTTTGGTGGAGGAGGCCTGTTCAGGTCTGTTCCTACCACTTTATGTGAGGGTGGATTAAGAGCAGGAAGTGCAACAACGTCTTTCTGAGGTGTTTGTGGGTGACCTGGACTCTGTCCACGGTCTTCTCTGAGTTCCAGACAAACTCGCCCCACGTCAGGAATCTTGTTTGTTGCTGCTCTTAGATTTTCTTCACATGTTTTTAAGCGTTCCTGTGATGTGTGATAATCACTTTCTAAACGCATCATTAGCTGTTGCAATATGTGTTTATCCATTCTGAGTTCTTCCAGCTTTTTGTTAAGCACATTTATTTTGCTATTCAGCGAATCAATTTCTGCATTTGCATTTTGCTGTAATTGAAACATCTGTTCAGAATGTTTTTTTGTGAGGATTTCGTGTTCACCTTTAAATTGAAGGAAGTGTTCTTCAATTCTCTGAACCACCTCTTTTTCACTGTATAACCTTAATGCAAGGTAATCAGCTTTCTCAACAACCGTATAGAATGATTCTTTCAACAAAATTGCAATTTTAGCCAGCTTTTCATAACTGGATTTTATGATTTCTGTAGAGGTCACACTTTCTGCAACCCCCTTCAGATTGTCCAATAACTCTTTTGGGTTCATGCGCTCTGTCTGAGTCATATATGGATGTAGGGACGGTGCCAGTAGTGCGAACGCATTCTCCAGGCAGTGCGCAACTCCTTTTGGGTCAAAATCTTTTTCTAACACACCTGTCATGTTTTCACTGTGTAGCAATTTATCTGTTTGAACAGTTGCAAGCTTTAGATATTTTACAGGTAAATATTTGTATTCAAGTCAATGAGTTTTCACACTTATTTTAGCTTTGGGTTTACACAGAAGTACTGTTATAAGTCACTTATTCAAATGTGGGTACCTTTCTCAGGTTTTACCCCAATTCATGAATATTTAAGTAAATGCCCTTTTTGCAGTGTTACTTTTTGTGCTTATTTTCCACAGATACTAGAGTACCAAGCTGTTTTTAGTGTATTTACTCTAAAACATTGAATTTTTTATAAACCTGCAAATTTTCCTTTAGTCTCACAGCAATATTAGTTTAAAACGTTTTTTAAACCGTTCTGTTCCAGAAATTTGCTATTTTAGAAAGTTACTCATCAACCCAGGTGGGTGAAAAGAGAAAAGAAATTGATGATGAGGAATAATCAGTCTTTCTTCAGAAAAACTGTACTCCTTTCTCCTGCCAATAAGTGGAGTTGTTAAAGTATGTAAGGCCCCCAAATGATGTCATCATTTGTTGGTTTTGGAGAGGTGTCTTCTTCTTCGTCGCTTGCCATTTTTCTTCTATTTAAAGATTAAACAGGAGAATTTTAATGTTTTAGGTTTTTCAAAATAAATAAAATCAGCAAAGTCTCTTTGTCTGATGTATTTACTTTTATTTAGTGATTTATTAATTAAACGTGCACTATCCTTTTAGCAAATGAGTAAACTTTTTCCAACTTTGTGAAAATCTGTAACTGTTTCTATTTTAAAAAGTTAATGTTTATTTTTGTACCTTATTTTTAAAGGATTTAACAGTGAAATAAACTTTTTGGTGAATGCTCGTTTGCATAAGTACCTTATAACTTTTAAAATGCAAGATAACAGTAATTTTCAGCTTTAAGGAACGTTTATTGACTCGAAAATGCTTTTAGAAAGATTAAAACGTTTTTAATTTCACTATTTAGACCTAATAAGCGAGTGAAACCTGTCTTCTCAAGGTTCGCCAGAAGATGTCAGCCTTACCTTACTAATTTTAACTCAGACACTGTTTGTGTTATCCACTAGGGGAGCTATAACTTCCTGTGGCGTTCGGTTGACATCCTGTTGTTAGCCGCTTAGCTTGAAGTTAGCTTCGGCTAAACTCGGTCAAAATCAACATTTCTGAACGGATTTTTTACACAAAAGTGGCAAAAGTTTTTGCAATCAGACTTTATAGCTTGAACATGAGTGTTTGGGACTGATAGTAGCTTCATTTAGTGATTTTAAGCGTAGTTTTAAGCTCCGGTCGTTAGCTTGTTAGCTTAAAATTAGCATCGCTAGCTTTGTTTAAAAACATCGTTTTTTGGCGAATTTTAAACTCTAACGTAGCAAGATTTCAGCAAGCAGGCTTCGAAGCACTTAACAGTGTGTCAACAATCACTTTAAAAGCGTTTTTTAGCTTTAAAAAAGCAGATTTTATTTCCCTATGAAAATGAATTTCATATCCGGGTCATGTGACATGAAATCACCAATGGCACGCAGCGTAGGGTGAGAGGAAGTGACGTAGCCACGTCAGTCAAACCTTCAACCAATGAAAGCGCTCCACAACAGTGAATTCAACCAATCAAGAAGCGTTTTCTCTACCTAGCAAGTTAGATTAGCTTAAAATAGTTCGTCACTTTTTCGTCTTTTAAACCATCAAAATGCACTTTTTCTGTTAAAAATTGTAACGAAACAACTTCTAACTGTGTTCTGAGATGGCACTCAGCTTTTAAAACGTTTATCCATCTGTTCAAAATACTCGTTCAAACTGAACAGAACCGAACTGGTCACAGCCGGGTCTTAAAGCAGAACCTCGTACTTTTTAGACAGAATAACGTCTTCCACAGCTCATTAGCTCTTAGTTACACATAACAGACGTACCATTTCAGCTTACACAAGACTTATGACACAATTTCAGCTTTTAAAACATTGCCAGACCAACGCTTAAACATGCAGCGTTTAGTTGCAGAGTGCAGCTCCAAGCGCGCAGCTCAGCCGCTGCGTAAACTTTACAGCTCATCAGCTGTTACTCTTTCACCATGCCAACACGTAAAATCAATTTACACACGGATTAAACAGTCATTCATGAAACCCGTACGAGGCCACCAGTGTAGTGATACACGTGAGGTACGTGTCACTTGTTGTATGACACAATA
>NW_023623884.1:0-4109 GCF_014905685.2 Nematolebias whitei | reverse complement strand
ATAGGAATGTTAAATTCAACAAAGAACACAATCTTTATTTCACAACAGTTCCCCCTTTCGACCTCATCTAAAGAGGTCGACATCAAACGGAAGAATATGCTGAAACAACAGGTAAATTTTCAAAACCTGTCGCAATCTGATCTGCTAATTTGTGCTCACAGGAACTCCCCTAGGGATTCCTATGGCATCAATATATGTAGTAGAGCCCACAGTGGGGTCAAAATTATGCATTGAACGTCTCTTCCTACTGGGAGAGATGTAGGTGTCATTTAAAACTTCCAAACGAGGGCCAATCAAGGTTAACGATGCAGCTAAGCGTACTAATGCACACAATCCCACAGTATCCTGAGGGATATGTGTTAGTAAACGTCTACCACCACAATAATAATACAAATTAACACTCTGTTAATATACTGCTCATAATTGATTATAGGTATTTCTTTTCAACGGTACAAACTGAATATACTTATCACTTTCAAGCTAAGTAAATAAATGGATGCGCTCTAAATCAAGACTGCAATTAAAAGATAAGAGAAAAATGGTTAGTACACATGTCATACAATATTGTTACAATCACAAGTACTCAGGGCATACCCTGGGGTGCTCAGAGACCGTTCCTCCTATGTCTCTGAGTTTTCTTCATGAAATGTGAGACTCTAAGATGTCGTGTTTTTGTCGTATCTAGGTGTCTGTACTAATGTGGTTATTCCAGCACCCAGTGACCCACTCAAACAAAGTCCTTCAGGGCCCGCACGCAACTATACCAGGCTGCTTCGGTCTACAAGACATGAATGTCCAGTTTTACGACTTTAGATGGTTTCTGCCAGCTCTCTCGCTCTTCCTGGCTCTTAGGCAGGCGCACACTGGCTCCAATGGTACCAAACGTCCCCCTTTCCTCTGAGGCGGACTGCGTTGGACGTTCTCTCTGTAACCTGATAGGGGCCCGTCCACCTGGGCTCCTGCCACTTCCTTTTAATGACCCTCAGCAAGACCCACTCCGCGGTGGGGAGACCAGGTTCCTCTGGTCTTTCTGTCAGGCTCTGTTTGTGGTGGACCTGCTGAGTAAAGTTAGACACTAATGCTTTTAACTCATCATTGTATACCTTATGTTCCATCGTACGGTCCTCCTCACTGGTCAGTGAGCATACGGTTGATCCAGGAAAGGGTTTACCTGTATTTAACTCATAGGGAGAAAAGCCAGTTCCATTATTAACAGAAGTTCTCACGGTCATTAATACGATATGTTATGCTTCCACCCAGTTCAATTTAGTCTGTGCACAGATTTTGCCCAATTTTTGTTTTATGTTTTGGTTCATCCTTTTCACCTTCCCTTGAGATTGAGGATGATACACGGTTCCAAAAGCATGTTTTAGGCCTAACATTTTTTCCACAGCCTGCAGATCTGTGTTTTTAAAATGTGTGCCATTGTCTGATCTTATTTTTGTTGGGAAACCGTGTCTGGGGATGTAATGGTTAATCAGAAACTTCACCACTGTTTTGCTGTCCCCTCTTCTTGCAGGTATGGCTTCTGGCCACCCTGTAAATGCGTCAACACACATCAATACATATCTGAACCCTTTAACAGGTTCATACATATCAGTGTAATCTAGAATCACCTCCTGTCCCGGTCGGTGCAGGAGAGGAAAAGAACCTCGTTCAGGTTTTACTGTAGGCCGAATGTTGTACTTTAAACAAACAGTACAGGTGTCAACATATGCTGTTACCATATTTTTTAGATGCGGGTGTCACCATTGTCGAAGATTTCTTAACATTGTCTGCATCCCACGTGTGCTAATCCATGTGCTTCCTGAAATACTGCCTGTTTTAAAGTCATAGGCAAGATCCACTTCTAATTCGGTCCTATCCATACTTTAAACTCCCCTTTTTTTTCTGACCTCCTCTGTTAAACCATAATGTCTTTTCCTCTGCTACATTCTTCTCATCCCATCGATTCACTTTCTGACATTCCTCTTCCACTGTCACCATCTGTACTCTTGGCTGCCCTGTCAGCTTGCCTGTTTCCTTCCGCTGTGTCTGATTGTGTAACATCATGACCTTTATACTTCACAACCGCCACTTTTGCTGGCCACATCAAACTGTCAGCTAAATCCTTAATGAGTTCCTCATGTTTAATTGGTTTATTACCTGTCGTTCGAAAACCTGCTCTTTTCCTTTGCTCATTTTCAAAGCCTCAACGACTGCCTGAATTTCAGCTTTTTAAGCTGACTGATGACCTTCTAGCTGCCCTGAGCTCAGTACCTCGTACTCATCACCATTCTGCTGTACCACAGCAAATCCTGATCTCAAAAACCCATCCTCAAACCTGAAGCAGCAACCATCTGTGTAAAGTACATTTGAATGTGGTATGAGTTCAGTCTATAAATCAGGTCTAATGCGTTCCTCCATGTACACTTTTTGCACACAATCATGTGCTTGTGTTGTTTGCATACCATCTGTTTTAAAATGAGTCTATGTGAGTGATCATTATCAAAGCCAGCTGCAGTTTTTGATCACAACCCCCAAAGTGCCTAAATGACCCTCACAGACCAAATGTGGGGGCTGACACCTCCATCAGGCTGCAATTGATGTTAGTGACCCTGGACAGAGTGACCACCAGTTCTTCTTTCAGCCTTTCAGACTCAGCACCGTCTGTCTGGAGACCAATTCAGCTTTGTGCAGCAGTTCATATCTCAGCATACAGCAAGACTTGACTTTGTTCTCGCTGTGTACGAACTCCAGGACCCCCTTATTGGACAGTTAGTTCAGTTTGCTCTTGGACTGTTAGATCTTTGAAAAGTCACGTTACTTGGCTGAAAAGTTCTTTGTTGTTGTCAGTTTCACAGACCCAACGTCAGCGCCCACCTGAACACATTTGTATCTGATCCGGCCCCCGGCACCCAAGAGTCCTGATCAAAAACTCAGATGGATGCTGTATGCAGTTAAATGCTACCGTCTATGTTTTGTGGGCCTAATTAAACTCATCTTCCCACTGCAGAGAAGAAAAAATTCACAAGGGGTTTTGTTTTAACTGGGATGGGTGACTCCCCCCCTCAGCTGCGAAGGGGTGTCAGTAACCTCCCCCACCTGGAACCTTCCATCTGGTATGTGATATATGGGGCACATTCCTGTTGGGGGATGTGCTGACTGATTGCCGCTTGGGTTATAAAGATGGGGAACTGAACTACCCACTTCCTCACTCTTTTCTTTCATTTATAACCTCCCTCATTAACTTTCTGTATCTACTTTCCTGCAAGGCGTTTGCCTCTCTCTCTTGTCAAACTTATCCTCATCTCTCGAGCATTCTTTAATTTTTTCCCACAATTTCAACTTGCTCCTTTACTGGTTTAAAACTTTCCTTCTCACATGTTGTTGTTGTTGTTTTTTTAAAACAAAATGTGTTGACTTCCCTTTTAATATCCTAGAAGACAGCAATATTTGTGAACCCGTGACTTCTCCATCCACCACAGATCATAAATTATTTTATTCAATAAATCTAATTATTAGTTCTGATTTTATTTTAATCTATTCGGTGCGTGCGTCGTATTTAATTAATTAATGTCTCACCCAGCCTCGCGAACGCCCACCTACGGTCAATTGTGAGCGAACTTTAATTGATACTGTTTTAAAAGTTGACTGCCAGTTCAACAAGATTACAGTAAACTTAGTCAATGGAGTTACAGAGTTGAACAGCGGAATTATTTTCCTAGAACTTTCACTCCTCCCAGGGAATCCGTCGACTCCCTGTTGGCAGACTACGCGCAGTATTATCCCTGAGGCTGGTTTTATTTTATCTTACCTTTATCTTAATTTTACAGTCGACGTACTTCTCTATTTAAAACTATTTAATTATTTGAGTCAAACACACTGAGCAAAAATTTGCCTATTTGTAAGCCCAATTTACAGATTTTGCAATCAACAGGTTCTGCTCACCTACCTTTATATGGCGCCGTAGATTCAGTGTGAAGGACTCAGTAGGTAACTTATTTCTCACATCTCGGTGGAACTTCCAAATTGTTGTGTTTTTATTTACTTCTCCACCCGAGTCTGTTACCTTTTCAATCTTGCAGGAAGTCATTCAAAGACACGCACTTAAATACAAGACACACACC
>NW_023623883.1:0-4109 GCF_014905685.2 Nematolebias whitei | reverse complement strand
AAGATGTTAAATGAGTCCAGGTAATTTTTGATTTGAGAGTTTATCAGTTTTTCTAGAACCTTGGCTAAAATGCAGAGTTTAGAGATTGGTCGATAGTTGTTCAGTGAGGTGGGGTCTCCTCCCTTCAGCAAAGGAAGAACAAAGGCTGTTTTCCAAGTGTCTGGGATGGAGTTTTGTCTTATGGAGAGATTGAAGATGTGGGTCACAGGGACTGTGATGATATGAGCAGCCAGCCTTAAGAAATAAGGTGGAAGTTCATCTGGACCTGCAGATTTTTTAGGATCAAGATCTTTTAACAGTTTATTGACCTCACTGACTGAGAATGGAGAAAAAGAGAAGGTGTGATTAACTGAGGATTGACTTGTAGGAGGGATTTGATTTGTAGAAGTTTGGTTATTAAGGGAAGTGGCTGATCTTCCATTAGTAACTGTGTCAAATAAAGAACCAGAAGCAACAAAATGTTTGTTGAGACAGTTCAGGATCTCGTGCTTATTTGACACAGGAACAGAGTTAACGAGAAGTTGTGATGGGAGGTCAGATGATTGGGGGTTACCTGAGAGAGATTTAATTGTTTTCCAGAATCTGTTAGGGTCATTTAGATTTTTGGAAGTCTGAGATAAGAAATAGTTTCGTTTTGCTGCTTTGACAGCAGTTGTGCATTTATATATTATATATATATATATATATATATATACATATATGTATATACATATATATAAATATATATTCAAACAATGTTTCTAAACTCTAAGCTCTCTTAAAGAGCACAGGTCATGAAATCATCTCTCTGTCAGCGCTCTCGGCTACGCCCACTTCTATGACACGCTGCAGGAGGGAGCTTCTCCTGCAGCTTAGGCTGTACACAGGTGCAGCAGGTGCTAAATAATTTAAAATAACTTGTTTTAAATAAAAAATCCATGCTGACCGTGCAGCTCATCCATCAATCAGCCAATTGTGTGTCATGTCCAATCTTATTTTGAAAAACCACGATAGAGCGAGTCCGCGAATAGTGTACCGTATATATTTTGCTTTTAAACATTTATCCTCTTTATAGAAAATTCTATAATCTAATTTGTCATTAGATTGAACAGTACAAGTTACTTGTGAGTTCACTGTTTTGTTTAAAATGCAGACACAAAACTTTAGTGAAAGTTTAAACGTAGTTTTCAAAGAAATTTTTAAGCGATACACCTATTATATTTACTTTTACAGTCCTATGAATCAAACAGTCTTTATTATTGATCCTGTGCATCAGCCTGAATTTGAGCTGATAAAGGTGGAGTCAGATATGATCACCTGCAGTGAAGCTCAGAGGACTAACAGGACAAGTGATCCCTGGCAGTCCTGTTTACCCTCCTTCAGCTCTGGGTGTGGTGTTCTTCCATCTGTTCTGGCTTTTTGTGGGACGTCCGGCTGTTGTCAGAGCCACCATATGCTTCTAATTACCCTGAGGTCACCAGCAGGATGACGTCCAACAGCCTGCACGGTAAACTCAGAGCAGGTACAGAAAAACGAAGCAGCGCTCCGTCTGAAACAGAAACTTGGATCCAACTTGGACTCCGTGCGGCTCCACTGAGTCCATCCAGCGCTGCCACGGAGACGTTTTTGGACACTTTTCCATGACTTTGCGGATTTCTCTCCTGCAGCTGGCTCATCTGAGTCACTGAGAACTGGTTTGGAAAATTTGCTCTCTGGTGCAGTTTGGCACGCAGCAGCTTTTGGAACGTAAAAAGGATAAATATGTTTATTTTCAACAAACTGGAGCAGCAACAGGTTGGATTTCCAAGCATGACTTAGACTTTTTCCACTACGACTCCTCCTGTATTGATTTACTGATGGAAACCTAAAGTTGCATGAAGTTATGCCGTGTGTCTGCATGTCAGAAGTCTAAGTAGTGCCGTCTTGGATTGTTTTTAGGTATAATCATTGTGAACATTTGCCACATTTATCTTTTCTAACGAGCACGTTTGACTCTAAGCAAACAAACAATTTTCCGGAGCCTCTTGTTTGAACAAAAAGAACAAACAATCCTGAAAGAGCAGCCCGTTAATCTAAATGTGAACCCTAAAAACACTATTAAGAGTTGTAAAAACACAAAGTCTTATCTCACATTATAATGCCTCAGGAAAGTGAAGAAATCTTTACCCACTTGAGAGACTAGGAACAGAAACAGACACGACAAAGGCGACAAACAATCGTTTTATCTCAGGAGAAAAGAAAAGTAGAGCTGTAAACAACGTTTTATTAAAAACCAGCTTCACGACTAACGATATGATTTTCGGCTGCGACAACAAGGATTCATCACTGGAGCAACGTGAGTTCAGTGAAGCTCTTTTGGCAAAACATTGCCACAGTTCCACTAACGGCACAAACCCAGATTGTTTTGTTTCAACAATCGACATGACGCAGGATGATGCTGCTGAAGAAACCGAACTAAACGTGAAAAACAGCCATGAGCATTTGCAAAATGTAGACTGTGCAACATTTTTTGATCCTGAGGTGGATTTAGAGCTTCAAGAGTCTGAAAAAGGGAGACAAATCAAACCCAAACATCCTGTAATCATCTTGAAACTGACGGGACTCCGAGGTCAAGGACAGGAACCAGTGATGGAGGGAGATGAAGACGAAGAGGTGAAATGTTTAAGAGATGAAGAAGAGAAGGAAAAAGATTTGTCTCCAGACTCCAGCCGAAGTAATACTTTGTCAAAAATCGGCCTAAAATCTGCAGCCCAGGTGTCTGATGTTTCACCTGGACCCACCCTCACCAGAGCCACCTTCTCTCCAGGTGATAAACTGATCCAGCTTCCGGCTCTGTTCAGCGGTCTGAGGGTCCTGAGGAAGGGGGCCGCTGGGCCTGAGCAGGATAAACAGGAAGACGTAAAGGCTCAGGGGGGCTTCCTGGACCAGATCTCCCAGTTTCTGAGTCGGGAAAGGAGGGTGGATGAGAAACAGGGGTCGGATCTGGGGTCTGAACGACACCAAGATGAAATCAATCCAAGCAGAGCGAATGAAAACGAGTGTAAAGAAAGAGAGACTCAAACAGACGAAAACGCCGAAGTGTCTGAGCACGTCGACTCGCCCAAACCGATATCAAGCGCAGAAGCAGCTTTCGATGCCTTCAAGGCCCTTTTTGCTCCAAAACCTCTGAAGAAGGACTCCGGAGAAAAGTCTGACCTGGAGGCGATGAGGAAGAGGATAAAAAATGACAAAGCTGTACTCAAAACGTTTTTTGAGAACGCTGCTAAGAAAGCACCAGAGAAGAAAGACGCACCTGATGACAGAGTAAGAGGAGACACTAAATATATTTAACATTTTCAATATTTACCTCTGATTTTTGTTTATTCTTTTATAAAAATAAAAATAAAACGTAGAGCTTTTAGGTTGAAACAAGCTGCTTCTCTATAACTCATCAACCAACCAAGAGTCACACAAACACTAAAGGCATCAAAATGACTCCAAAAGCTTTTTACGAAGTTAAAAGTTTCAGATGATTTCTCCTCAGACGGAGACATCCACTCCAGGGGAAGGAGAGGAGAGAATTCCCGGCCGTCTTAACGCCGTCTGGCCACCTTTGAAGGAGGAAAAAGTTGGGCTGAAATATACTGAAGCAGGTACGGACTCAGCTATGAACACGAACATTTTGCTTTTTTATTTGTTCTGTTTTCAGTATTTGATCAAGGACTCAACAAAATTATGTTCAAAACGTATAAAATGTACCGGTAGACAGTTTGTGTTTTACTTGCCAAACATTCACAGATTTGAGTTTTCTTCAAAAGAGCTATTTATAACATCTGGTTTACAACTGCCAATTCATAATCCTAACGGTGCGCATGTAAACACTTAATCTGATCATTTTATTCCGATTGTGGAAAACTGACCTGACTGCGCATGTGTGACCTATGTCTACCTCACATATTTCTTCCTGGCTAGATAATAATATGTCAGGAAGCAAAACTGGTCAGTGAGCGACAACATTTCTAGAGCTCAAAATGATCTGTATCATCTGTAGCTCAATCAGGGAGGGCAGTAACGTCTCCAACGTCATTAAAACCTGTCGCGGATCCATTTTGAGCGCTCAGATTTGTTTACGTTCATCACGGAAGTAGAAC
>NW_023623882.1:0-4109 GCF_014905685.2 Nematolebias whitei | reverse complement strand
ATAGGGAATAAAATCTGCTTTTTAAAGCTGAAAAGCGCTTTAAAGTTTATTCTGATACGATGCTCCGTGTCTTCGAAGCATAATTGTTGAAATTTTGCCACGTTAGAGTTTAAAATCCGTCATTAAATGATGTTTTTGAACAATGCTAGCGATGCTAATTTTAAGCTAACAGCTAACGACCGGATGAGTGACGTGTCACGTCACTTCCTCCATGTCGGAAATGACCTCGGTTGCAACCGGAGCCTTCGCTGTGCTTAAAATCACTAAATAAAGCCGCCATATGTCCCATAAAACTCATGTTCATGCAAAGAAGTCGTGCTTGTTGAAGCAACGCCACGTTTACGCTTTAAAACCGTTCAGAAATGTTGATTTTAACCGAGTTTAGCCAAAGCTAACTTTAAGCTAAGCGGCTAACAACAGGATGACAACCGAACGTTCACAGGAAGTTGTCATAGACTCCTGCTGGTAGAAAGCTAAACACTGCCCCCTCCTGTAGGAACTTGAGATCACAGTTTCACTATGTTTTAGGTTATTTTTAAGTGAAATTGAACGTATTTTCTTTCTGTAAGGCATTTTTGAGTTAATTAACGTTCCTCAAAGCTGAATAATCACTGTTATCTTGCATTTAAAAGTAATTAAGGTATTTATGCAAGAAAGGCATTTACCAGGACATTTTTCATTCACTGAATTCCTCAATCAGAAGGTACAAAATAAAAGGTAGAAACTTAAAAAAAAAAAAATACAGATACAGATATTCACAGAGATAAAAGTTTACTCATTTGCTGGAGAGTTTAATACACGTCTAATTGCTAAATCACTAAAAAAAAAGAGTAAATATCAGAAAAAGAGACTTTTCTGATTTTATTTTAAAAAACCTAAAACATTAAATTCTCCTATTTAATTTTTAAACAGAAGAAAAATGGCAAACGAAGACGGAGGAGAGCATCCTTTCGACCCCCAATCAAATGATGATATCATTTTGGGGGCTTTACATATTTTAACAAATTCAATTATTGGCAAGCAAATAGAGCAATTAGAACAACTTGATGAAATTCAAAGAGGGGAAGAACTGAGAAGTCTGGCAGAAGGAACATTAGTGTCAGAGGGTAAAAAGTCTAGCCAGGAACGGTTAGCAAAAATCTCTCTGCTTCTAAAAGCAGAATTGGATGAACTGTTGGAACGCAATGTCAGGCTGTCTAGAACACATGAGAGGGAGCTCTCAGATATGCAGGCATCATTACAAGCTCAATCTTATGACAAGATTAGTGAAAAAGACCGTCAATACCAAGCTGCGTGCTCAGACAATGAACAGCTACAACAAGAGTTACAGCTCGCAAAAATGGAGCTGGAAGAACGCAGAGTGGATAAACACGGATTACTGGAGCTATATAAGCGTTTACAAAGTGATTACCAAACATCCCAGGAACGTTTAAAAACATGTGAGGAGAAACTAAGAGCAGCAACAAATAAAAGTTCTGACGTGGGGCGAGGTGGTCTGGAATCCAGAGAAGACCTTGAACAGTGTCGGGATAATACACCAAAACCTCCAAAGATCTTTTACTCACCTGGTGCTTTTAGACTCATCCAACTGCCCTCACCTAAAGTGGTAGGAACAGACCTGAACAGGTCTCCTCCACCAAACATGCAACAGAGTGCATGGAAACTTCCTCTTTCAATGGATGTTCTGCTAAAACTCTCAAAATATGTACAACGCTTTGTACCTGGACCGATGGGTTCAACTGGAACAAAAGCGTACCTGAAAGATCTCGAATTCAGATTGAAAGGTTATCCTAATGCTACGGTTGAGGATAAGATCAGTCTGATAAGGCTCACTTCAGACAGAGAGGTGTTCACCTTCATCGAGCGTCTACCTGATGCAACGAGAAAGGATTACAACCTTCTGTGTGAGGCTTTGATCAGAGAGTACGACCCCTGCACGGGACCTGCTGGTTTCCCAGCCGCTGACAAGGTCAAGCAGGGAAAGAATGAACATCCAAAAGTTTATTACAAAAGAATCTTCCAAGCTTATTTTGGTTACAGAAATGAAACCGGAATGGAGGAAGAAGAAAATTTTAAATATGTTTTCAGCAAAAATCTCCACACTGACATACGCATGTCAGTACAAATTATGGCAAATTTCAGAGAAAAATCCATAAATGAGATTAAACAGTGTGCTGTGAATGTGTTCGAGGCATGTTCTCATGTTAAGACGCCCATAGAAGTGTTTCCTGGTGTAAAGGTTAAACCCCACTCCCCAGAAATGGAAGGAAGGCGTGCGTCGCCACCTCCTCCTAAAACAGGCGAGAAAAGGCAGTATTTTCAAACTAACAAACCACGTAATGAAGGTGCACGCTGGGACAAAAAGGCTCCTCTTTCAGAGGATGAACGTGATTATCGTAAATGGGGCATGCGTAGGACGCAAAGATATGGGATCCAAGAGGACCCATATTATCAGGGGAAATCCGAAGAGGAACCCCCAAAAGACGTACCTAACCCTCCCCCACCTCGGACGAAACGAACCGAGGCGATACAATCACAAAGGTCCCAGGAACAAGGCCCTACACCTCTGAGCTCGGAAGAGACAGAGGAAATACAAAGGTTTTTAGACACTTTGATACACGCTGAAATGGGAATCCAACCAAGAGCACTATGTAGTGATGCGTTCGCTACTAACTCTGAAGGCGCGAATGACAACATTACAGATGTCGGTGGAACACACCAAGACATTGCTGTTGTTGCCTCCAACAACCCCTCATCGGACGAAGGGGGGGTAAACTCACACACAAACGATGATGAGTCATCGCAAGCTGAACACTCAGAAACTGATTTTCATGATTTTGAACTAGGCATTCCAGTTCTGGGAGGACTCCCAGATAACCTGGTACCGAGTCAAGAAGCTGGGCCAGTATGTTTCACGAAACCATCACAGGCCATCGCTCTTTTCTCAACCGATGATGTCGACCAAGGACCTCAAACCTATGGTATCTTACCCATAGACAGGTCCGACGACTCAGAAAAGGATTCGTTGGAGCTCCCCAAGGAGCAAGAACCCTCATCAGTCTCATCATTGAACAGGTGGTCGCCCAAGCCGACAGTCTGACATCTGATGAAGAAAGAGACAAACTTCGCCAAGTTCTTTTAAAATATGAAAAGTCATTTTCACCTGACCCAGACATCATCCAACCTCAGAAGTTGGATGATCCTGCAATTAAATCGATGATACTGTATCTGACTGACCCAGACAAATACACTCCATCGAAAGGTAAACTGGAATCCAATCCAGACCTAAAAGTCCTCTTTCAGCTGCGCAAACAGTTAAAACTACTCAAGGACAGCCTAACTTTAGCTCATGGAGCGACGTCCTCACCCGTGTTCGCGGTCACCCATGACCGAAGGGGGGTGACGCCAGTTAGGATAATGCTACCAGACGCGATAACGTGAGCAAATCTGACATTCAGAGTGAGTGGCGCACCGAAACGTCGTTTCCTAGTTGCTTAATCACTGCTTTTGTCAATGTTGAAACGTTGTTTACTGGTTGCTTAGTCACTGTTTTTGTCGATGTTGAGACATCGTTTAATTGGTTTTGGTATTGTTTTTGAACACCCCAGGCAAGAATGAATTTTGTTGTGTAGTTAAGTTAGAGACTAAGAGGCCTTTAACCATGCCAACATGCATTTCATTCGTTAAATTGCAATCTTTGCGGAGTCAATGTAGATTAATGCTACCTTAAGTACCATAATCTACATTGATCCCACAACGCGTAAGCCGAACCTACTCGAAAAATTCTATTCGGGGGGATAGCTAATTCTTTTTGATGAGTCTCGCCATAGACTTCCAAAAACATTTATGGGGAAACCAAACACCCAATCTCAAGTCGTTCGTCTAAAAGACAACAGACAATTGAACCAAACTATATTTTACCAGGTAAAGCTAACTTAAACCAAGTTAGAAATGGAAAAATAGTTTGGAACCCTTTTCTATAGGTATAAAACCCCTGTAGTTACCCTTTTTCAGCATGTTCCAACCCTTAACTCGTAGCTGTTCCCAATCATAATAGCTTACACACCAGGTGCATATAGTTTAAGGCCTTATGTAAAATCCCCTTCATA
>NW_023623880.1:1488-4111 GCF_014905685.2 Nematolebias whitei | reverse complement strand
ACACACAGACAAGAAACAGATGTTTGAATGATCCAGAGGAACATTTCAAAAATACACGGAGAAATGTTTCAACATAGAAACTACTTTCATGTTTTGAAACACTCAAATGTTTTTTCATCCAAAAGTGTTTTTGTGTTTGTGCTTTTTTCACTGAACTTACAGAGTTTAGATGTTTTCAAAGTCTCAGTGATTTTCTTTCCTTCATCAGCAGCTAAATGTAGAATATTTGATGATTCATGGAGTCAAATAGTGTTTCATCAAACAGATGTTGTGCTGCTGTTTTCAATTGTGTCCTAAATGTGAAAAGTGATGCGAGGACATCATTTGATTGTCCACTCTGAAGACTTTAGAGAAAGACAAACAGAGGTTTCTCTGAGACACTTGAAGCTGGAAGTGTTCATTCAAGTGTTTCTTGTGAGCCTCTAAACCCTGAGCAGACTCAAACATGTCTCTGGTCTCACACTCAAACACTCGGGACACATCAGCTGAAATAAAGTCCACTTTGCTGCAAAGATCTGCTGTGAAAACAAAGTGGAAACATGAAAGCAGCAGGAAAAGTGATTTTTAATGCTGCACACAAGATGAGTTTTCTGTGGATCATCAGAGACAAATATTGTCCACAAGTGATTTCAGCAGCATCTGCTGGTTAAGGCCAGTGTTCCTTCAACAGCTGTTTCCTCTTCCTCACATCTGTTTGACAGAATCAAAGGAGTGAACTGGTTAGAAATGTGTTCCAGTTTGATCCACGTGAAGTTGAAGAATTCAAAGTGAAAGAATTCAACAAGAGCCTCAACAGTCTTCTACTCTCCATCATGTTCAGCCTCTGGATTGAGACGTTTCAAACACTGAAAAGTTCATTTCCTTCGGCTTCCAATGATTTTAGCAGCTTAAGTCTTTTTTCATCGACTCCTTTAAGAATATATTTTGACTTGTTCTTAAATGTTGTGTTTGAACACCTTCACTTTGTTGTTTTATGGCTGTTATTTTGGCCTTTGTTGTTCAGCACATTGCTCAACTCTTGTTGTTTAAATCTGCTTTATTAATAAAGTTGATCTCATTTGATCCATGGATCAGCCTGTATTCTATATTTATACAACATGTCATGATGTTACACAAGTACTTGATGTTTTTTCTAAGATAATGGCTGAACTTTAGGACTTGATGACAGTTTTTCTACCTGATTGTTGTTTATTTGATGAAGAAATGTGATTTGATCACTCTGTGATTTAAATGTGGCTGGAATGACAAAAAGAAAAAAGAACTTGAACAATTTTCTGTCCACAGTCACACTGACTAAAGCTGACATTAAAGGAGGGCAAACTTTGCTCGGCGGCTCCTCTCATCACTCCGTCCTGGAGTTTATTGCTGAAGGCTGTTTTTGTCCAAGTGGACAAATGTCTGAGCCTGAAGACCAAGGAGACAGCAGCTGTTCAAATCCTGAAGAAGGATCCAGATGTTTCCAGGACTCTGATAAATAGGTTGATCCCAGACTTGTGTTCATGAAGATCCAACACTTTTCTTTCTGCTCTGCTTGAAGATGCACCACAAGCTGCTCATCTTTCATGACATCATCTAGTTTGTGTCCTCGTCTTGTTTTCCAGGTGTTCCTGATGAACATGATCAGTGTCCTGAACACAGAGCCTGTAACCTGGTCCAGTTCTAGGACTGGTTTCAGTATGTGGGGCAGACCTGTCTCACCTTTGAGGTGCTGGACAGGACTCTCTCTGACCTGTTGCATGAGACAAACTGGATGCTGCTGAACACACATGTGATCTGCCCCACACACATCTGCACAGCAGCTGTGCTTCTTCTAATGCTCAACTGATATCTATTGATCTATAGATCTGGATCAACTCCTCACAGCTGTGCTTTGAAACACTACATTTGAAAATAAAATGTTTTAAAGAAGAAATATGAATGTTCATTTTATTGATTTGTATATTTTTATGAATATATCTTAACAGTGTCTGACACCTGAGAAGATAAACCCAATATTTAAGAAAAAATACCACTGTTGAAATGCAAAGAGTGAACTTTATTATTCTAGAATGTGTCTAAAGAAAGTGTCTTTCAGAAGATTTCACTGAGAAACTTTCTATTAAAAATCAATTTGATTGAACCCTGAGTTTCAGTGATTTGAAGAGTTTAAATCACACTTCTTACTTATTAACCTTTAATGAGGGGTTCCGGGCTGATGGCGTGCTGAACGGACGCATCACTCAGAGCTCTTAAATGAGTCCCGATGTTAAAAGAGATTTAAAGTAAACTCCACAAGAAATACAGCTGCTTGACTTCAGTTACAAAGATGAGCCAACGAAAAGACCCACAAACTTCTAAAAAAGGGCTTTTTAAATCTACTCCGAGTCGTCAGTCGGAAGGCTCGGAGCACAGCTACGCAGAGCCAATGGAGGCGGCTAATGCTAATAGCAAACGAGACAGAGGAGCCACCACACCAACAAATACACCTGATAAGAAACAAGCGGAAAAGAAAATGAAAGGTACCGGTGATGAGGAGGAGGTCTCGGAGAAGGCAGTGGGGACCATCCTTTGTGCATTAGAGGCTTTGGGAACACGTTTTGAAACTTTGGGAGCACGTGTTGAAACTTTGGGAGCACGTGTTGAA
>NW_023623880.1:0-1478 GCF_014905685.2 Nematolebias whitei | reverse complement strand
TTGAAACTTTGGGAGCACGTGTTGAAACTTTGGGAGCACGTGTTGAAACTTTGGGAGCACGTGTTGAAACTTTGGGAGCACGTGTTGATGACCGCCTGGAGGGCATTAGCGGCCAGCTACAACAACACAGCTCCATGCTAGCATCAACAGCTAAAACGGTGCATCTGAACTCTGAGGATATTCAAGAGTGTAAAAACAAAGTTAAAAGCTTGGAGACGCAAGTCGAACTTCTTCTAAAGGAAAAGGAGGAAATGAAGGAACGTTTGGCGGGTCAAGAAAGATATAAAAGAAGATGGTGCCTACGGATTAAAGGAAAAAAGGAGAAAGTGAATGAAAACATCAGAGCTGAAGTCGTGGAGTTGCTGAGCAGAATTCTACCTGATCTGGCTGGAAAGATGGAGGATGCTGTTGACATCGTTCACAGAGTGGGAAGATGAACGGAAGGTCGACACAGACAAATTATAATCCTCTTCTCCAAGAGAAGTGTCAGAGACGAGGTGTGGAAGAAAACAAAGTCATCACAGATCTGCAGAGATGAAGGTCTGAAGTTTGCAGAGGACCTGAGCCAGGAGGACTTGAAGTCAAGACAAGCGCTGTGGCCGAGAACTGAGCAGGCAAGACAGGAGGGTAAGGCTCAGGATTCAGAGGAGCCTTCGCCTACATCGAAGGGAGGAGAGTTTTTTAGCTGAAGTTCAAGCACTGTTTAGATGTTTAGATGAAACTTGAAGCTTTTCTGTTACAGTGGAGATTGTTTTGTTCTTCAAGGGTCTATTAAGGGGACTGTACTCTCAGGGTTTTTTACTCTACCTCCTATAACCTAAGTTTTTTATTTTTTATTTGTTTTCTATTGTTATTGTTCTTAATGTGTTCAGTTTTCAATTTAAAGACTGAGATTCTATTTTCTTCTTTTAATGCAAGAGGGCTCAAAGACTCTATTCAGCGTAAGGCTGTTTTTATATTTTGCAAAGGTCAAAAGGCTAACTGTTTCTTTCTTCAAGAGACGCACTCGGAGTTCACTGGTGTGAAGTTTTGGACTCAACAATGGGCTGATAAGATCATTTTTAGTCATGGCACAAATCGTTCTGCAGGAGTAGCTATTTGTTTCAATAGATGTCCAGGAAAGGTCATTTTTCAGGAAGTAGACGACGCTGGACACTGGGCAGCATGTGTTTTAGATATTGACAGCAATTTGTTCATCATTGTTAATGTTTATGGAAACAACAACGACCAAAAAAACAAACAGTTATTACATCAAGTCACAACAATTATAAAGAAAATGCAGTTGAATTATCGCACTGAGCACGTTGTTGTTGGGGGTGATTTTAATTGAACTCCAGATGAATGATGGACAGATGCCCTTCCAAACTATCTCAGGTGACATTAAACCCAATCATGGGTGACTTTATGAATACCAATAAACTTGTTGATGTTTGGAGAAACATAAACTCTTAACATTAGACAGTATACTTGGTTTAAAC
>NW_023623879.1:0-4113 GCF_014905685.2 Nematolebias whitei | reverse complement strand
ACAGAAAACAATCTTTACCTTTTGGAACTCAGCCTCGTCCTGACTCTCCTCCTCTAACTCCTCCAGGAGCTGCAGAGGAGCTGAACCTGAACTGTTGTTTTTCACTTGTAAGTAAACACCGTTTTCTTGTATTCCACCTGAGTCTGTCTCGTTCCGGGTCTCATACAAATCTGGGTTCCCCTCGGTTACGACAGAAATGCTCCAGCCAAAACAGACCCAGAATGAGACCGGGAGCGAACAGACAACCACCATCTCACAGGTGGAACGGATCTCCAGACTGGAGACCATGTTGCAACAGGTTCTGACCCAGCAACGTGCAGCCCAGTCCAACGTGCAGGAACTCGGAGGTATGATTTACTCCTTAAATCAGCAACTTCTACCTCCTCTTCCTCCAGATCCGTCCGACACGCCTGTCCCCAGCGTTCCTCGTGAGACGCCTGTCGCAACTTCTCATGGTCCACAGCTGCTCGTCAAACCATCTGAGCTGTTCTCCGGAGACCCCGACCAATGTGGGGGTTTCCTGCTGCAGTGCCGACTCGTTTTCGAGGGAGCCCCGTCTCTCTACAGCACAGACTCTGCAAAAATTATTTACTTTATTAACCTTCTTAAAGGTAACGCTCTACGTTGGGCTACTTCTTTCATGCAGTCCCACGTGGACCCCCCGGCTACTTACCCCCAACTCCTGAAGGAGTTTCGGCGGATCTTCGATCGCCCCCTGCAGGCTTCAAACGCAGTAAAACGTCTCCTGGGATTACGTCAAGGCCGCCGTCCTGTTTCTGAGTACGCCCTGGAGTTCCGGATCCTGGCGGCTCAAACGAGGTGGGACGAACTCGCTCTCCAAGGTGCGTTCTTAAACTCTCTCTCTGACCAGATAAAAGACCAAATCGCTGCACGAGACGAACCGGAAGGGTTTGACCAACTTATCGATATGGCCATTTCCATTGATGACCGTTTTCCCGGGAGCGGAGGCGAGAACGGGACTACAACTCCCAGAAACCTTCCACTTCCGGATTCGCGGCCCCTTCAGGTGAACCTCGTTATTTTAAAGCTTCGAAAGAAAATCATCTTTTGAAGCCGCCCCCGGGTATTAATTCTTCTTGTTTGTCTCCTCAGAACAATTTTCTCGTGCTTCCTGAACCAGAACCCATGCAGATCGGGCGAACACGGTTGACGTTTGAAGAGCGAGAGCGCCGTAGAAACGCTAACCTCTGCATGTACTGTGGCAACCCCGGTCATTATTTACCTCTCTGCCCGTTTCGGGGAAACGAGCGAGCCCACCAGTAAAGCGGGAGATACTGGTGGGTAACTCAGCTCTTACCTCCCCGTTTAAACTCCTCTTGCCCACAGTTATTCAAATAAATAATTCTCGTGTTTCCTTATTGGCCTTGGTTGACTCGGGCGCCGAACAAAATCTTATCAGTTCGGACCTGGTTGCCAAATATTCTTTTCCCACTCGCGAGATTCCTCCTATTTCTGTTTCGGGCGTAACCGGTAAAACGTTGGCGCTCGTCCAACAAAAAACTATCGAGCTTCATGTTATCATCTCTGGCAACCACCACGAGATGACTGACTTTTTTGTATTCGACTCCTCCGTTTCTCAGATAATTTTAGGCTTCCCCTGGCTAAAGGCGCACAACCCAGACATAAATTGGGAGCTGGGACGAGTTGAGAAGTGGAGCAATAAGTGCCTCAAGAACTGTCTGCGCTCTGCGATCGCCGGGCAGCCAGTGGTCACTTCTCCTAGTGAGAAAGTAGATCTCTCCGCTGTTCCCTCTGCCTACCACAACCTTGCGGCGGCGTTTAGCAAACAGAGAGCCTTATCACTCCCTCCTCACCGTCCCTACGACTGTGCCATTGATTTACTCCCTGGCGCCCCCTTGCCGTCTAGTCGACTTTTTAATCTCTCAGGTCCTGAGAGGGACTCTATGAAGGAATATATTAACGAGTCCCTCGACTCCGGTATCATTCGACCCTCCACGTCTCCTGTCGGTGCAGGTTTCTTTTTTGTTTCTAAAAAAGATAAGACTTTACGTCCCTGCATCGACTACCGCGCTTTGAACAACATTACTGTAAAGAACAAGTATCCTCTCCCCTTAATCAGTTCCCTACATGAACAGTTGCAATCCGCCACAGTGTTTACCAAATTAGATTTAAGAAATGCCTACCACCTCGTTCGCATAAGAGAGGGCGACGAGTGGAAAACAGCATTTAAAACTCCCCTCGGCCATTTTGAATATTTAGTTATGCCTTTTGGTTTAACAAATGCCCCCGCGGTTTTTCAGGCCCTAGTAAACGACGTTTTGCGCGACTTCATCGGCGATTTTGTGTTTGTTTATTTGGACGATATCCTTATTTTTTCCCGTGACCCCGCTCTGCATGTGGAACAGGTAAGGAGGGTTCTCCAGAGGTTACTGGAGAACCAGTTATTTGTTAAGGCCGAGAAGTGCCAATTTAATGTCTCCTCGGTTCCCTTCCTTGGTTTCATTTTTGGGGAGGGTCACTGCAGGACCGACCCAGAAAAGACTAAAGCTGTGGTCGAGTGGTCTAGACCCGAGTCCAGGAAACAATTACAACGCTTCCTGGGCTTCGCTAACTTTTATAGACGCTTTATTAAAAATTATAGTCGAGTGGCTGCCCCTCTTTCCCAGCTCACCTCCACCTCCAGACCATTCATCTGGTCACCTGAGGCTGAAACTGCCTTCTTAAAATTAAAGACTTTATTTTCATCTGCACCCATCCTCTCTCACCCTGATCCACGCAGACAGTTTATCTTGGAAGTTGACGCTTCTGACACTGGGGTAGGGGCGGTGCTGTCTCAACGATCCTTGGAGGACAACAAGGTCCATCCCTGCGCTTTCTTTTCTAAACGCTTATCCCAAGCAGAGCGAAACTACGACGTGGGAAACCGTGAACTCTTGGCTGTTAAGCTGGCATTGGAGGAATGGTGGCACTGGCTGGAGGGCACGGAGACCCCGTTTTTGATTTGGACTGACCATAAAAACTTAACTTATCTGCGGGACGCTAAACGCCTGAACCCCCGCCAGGCACGTTGGTCACTGTTTTTTTACCAGGTTCAACTACGTTCTTACCTTTAGGCCCGGCTCCAAGAACGTCAAGCCGGACGCACTGTCTCGCCAGTTCGCCCCCCCTGACAACACGGAGACCGAGGAGACCATCCTTCCCTCCACCTGCATCGTTGGGGCCCTCACGTGGCCCATCGAAGAGGAGATCCGGGAGGCCTGGAAGGTGGAACCGGACCCTGGTGGTGGCCCCCCTGGAACCTTGTTCGTGCCTACTGCTCTACGCCCAAAGGTACTACACTGGATTCACAATGTCAAACTCTCATGTCATCCAGGTTCCACCCGCATGATCTCCCTGGCCAGGACTCACTTCTGGTGGCCAGCCATGTCTGCGGATATTCGAGAGTTCGTTGCTGCCTGTCCCACGTGTGCCCGCAATAAGACGGGCACCCAACCTCCCTCCGGCCTCCTGCAACCTCTGCCCACCCCGAGCCGTCCGTGGTCCCACATCTCGATGGACTTTGTTACCGGACTCCCACCCTCTGAAGGTAACACAGTCATCCTAACCATTATCGATCGCTTTTCCAAAGCGGTCCATTTCATTCCTCTGTCCAAGCTCCCCTCTGCAATGGAGACAGCGCACCTGCTGACGCAGCACGTGGTTCGACTGCACGGTATCCCCTCGGACATCGTGTCGGACCGTGGACCACAGTTCATGTCCCAGGTTTGGCGCTCTTTTTGCAGGACATTGGGAGTCACCACCAGTCTCACCTCGGGCTACCACCCACAGTCGAATGGCCAGGCTGAACGGGCCAACCAAGAACTGGAATCCATCCTGCGCTGCATGGCAGAGAAGGACCCGTCAGCCTGGAGTCACCATTTGGCTTGGGTTGAGTACGCCCACAACACCCATCGCTCCACCGCCACCGGCCTGTCTCCTTTCAAAGCCTCCTTGGGCTACCTGCCTCCTCTGTTCCCCGGCCAAGAGGTGGACTGCGCGGTCCCCTCCGTGCAACACCATTTCCGACGGTTCCGCAGGGTCTGGTGCCAGGTGCGGTCCGCACTCCTCCGCACGGCCGCCCAGATGAAGAAA
>NW_023623878.1:0-4114 GCF_014905685.2 Nematolebias whitei | reverse complement strand
CCATTCACTCTCTCACTCACACCTAGGGACAATTTAGAGTTACCAATCAGCCTAACATGCATGTTTTTGGTCTGTGGGAGGAAACCGGAGTACCCGGAGAAAACCCACGCATGCATGGAGAGAACATGCAAACTCCACCCAGAAAGGCCCCTGGACCGGGGTTTGAACCAAGGACCTGCTCGCTGAGAGGCAGCAGCTCTACCAGTTGCGCCACCGTGCTGCCCTATGAGGCACACAGTTATACATAAAACTTCAATTCTGCTTTTCATCCATCTTTTATCTGGAACTAGAACAGGTAACACTTCCTGCCACAGCCCAGCTTCTGTGGCTCACGGGTCAGTACCTAGTTCCCCATTATGCCCTGTCAATTGATGACAAGCAGAACTTTGTTTGTTAAAATATTCATCCACTGCTAGGAGAGAAGATTAGAGCTGATAAAATGTCTGAACTTATACTTACGATTGTCATTTATTTCTCAACAGACCTCAGATGAAAGTGAATTATTAAAGATGTATTCAAGTAATATTCTTTATACCACTACTGCAGGAAAAAATGAACAATTTTCACACAAAAAATGAATAAAATGTGACATACGGTTGGGAAATTCTTTTCAGATTCCTCAATTTCCCCTTTTTTGTTTTACAGAAAGAGTTTGCTTGATTTTTAGAACAACTACATGAGACAGGGAAGACACATATAATGTTCATCAAATGATTGGATCATTAATAAACAAGACAATATACTTTGATTATCTGACAGCTCAACTGGTTGAGTGAGTCTCCTGTAAGAGTTAATGTCTTTGACTACTAACCAGCATGTAACAAGGCCTGGAGTCTTTGGCTACATGTCACTTCCCCCTGATTTTGCTTAAAGAACCTGTGGTTATTATTAATGGATAGACTTTAAAGACATATTTACATATGAAAACAACAAAAATGAAGCACAGGTTAAAGACAGACTGAGATGTACAATTTAAACTTCACCAGTGATATCTAGTAGGTTTCATTACCCGGTAAAGCTGAAAGATACAGCTGATCAGACTTGAATATGATATTGGAATTACAGGAACAGCTCTGAATTGGTTTAAATCATATTTATCTGATAGATTCCAATTTGTAAATGTTAATAATAAATCTTCATCATGCACCATAGTTAGTCATGGAGTTGCTCAAGGTTCAGTGCTTGGACAAATGCTCTTTACCTTGCATATGCTCCCATTAGGTAATGTTATTAAACAGCATGGGAAAATTTTTCATTGTTATGCTGATGATACACAATTATATTTGTCAATGAAACCTAATGAATCTAATCAGCTACTTAAACTGCAAGCATGTCTCAAAGACAAAAAACCTGGATGACCCTAAATTTTCTGCTTTTTAATACAGACAAGAATGAGGTTTTAGTTTTTGGACCTGAGCATCTTAGGAATACATTTTTTAGTCTTTCACCCTCCTTGGATGGCATTAATCTGGCCTCCAGCTCTAATGTTCATTCAGCCTTTATTTATACAGGTTAGTCCCATTGAGCCTCGGGGACTCATTTACAAGAGAGACCTGAAGAGAGACCTGAGACCATTTACAAAAGTGACGATGTTAAATATCTTGGTGTTATTTTTGATCAGGACATGTCTTTTATCCCCCACATTAAAAACATTACTAGAACTGCCTTCTTGCACCTGCATAATATCTCTAAAATTAGAAACATCTTATCTAAAAATGATGTAGAAAAACTGGTTCATGCATTTGTCACATCTAGACTGGACTATTGCAATGGTTTATCTGGGTTTCCAAATACTTGTCTAAAAAGTCTTCAGTTAATCCAAACTGCTGCTGCCAAAGTCTTAACTGGAGTTAGAAGGAGAGATCATATCTCTCCAGTTTTAGCTTCTCTCTACTGGCTCCCTGTCCAAGAATTGAATTCAAAATCTTACTTCTAACCTACAAAGCCCTCAATAACCTAGCTCCATCTTATATTAGAGATCTTGTTGTTCCATATTTTCCTAACAGAGCACTTCACTCTCAGACTGCAGGCTTACTCACGGTTCCTAGAGTTTCCAAAAGCAAAATGGGAGGAAGATCTTTCAGTTATCAGGCTCCTCCTCTCTGTGGAACCAACTTCCAGTTTCTGTCCATAGGGTTGACACATTGTCCAGTTTTAAGACTGGGTTTAAGACTTTCTTTTTTGATAAATCCTATAAATAGGCTCGGCTTGTCATGCTGTCTTAAGTTTAGACTATTAGAGGACAACTTGACCTCATTTCCTTAAATGAATTATTAAAATTGAATAGTTTTCATTTGATACTATTTCTATCTTAACATGTGATTCTTGACCTGCCATTGTGTATCTGTTCCTACCAAACCCAGCCGTTCGAAGCAGATGGCCGCTTGTCCTGAGCCTGGATCTGCTAAAAGTTTCTTCCTCATGTGGGAGTTTTTCAACTGTCACCTTCATGCTTGCTCAAGATGAGAGTTCTGCGATGGAGTTAAATTCAAAGCAGTTTGCTCCTCAGATAAATATGAATGATTAAATATGAATGTTTCTGTTGACTTATTTTATACAAACCGGATTCCAAAAAAGTTGGAACAAACAAATTGTGAATAAAAACTGAATGCAATGATGTGGAGGTGCCAACATCTAATATTTTATTCAGAATAGAACACAAATCACAGATCAAAAGTTTAAACTAAGAGAATGTATCATTTTAAGGGGAAAATCTGTTTCCAAATTTCATGGCGTCAACAAATCCCAAAAAAGTTAGGACAAGTCCATTTTTACCACTGTGTGGCATCCCCCCTTTTTCTTACAACACTCAACAGACGTCTGGGGACAGAGGAGACCAGTTTCTCAAGTTTAGAAATAGGAATGCTCTCCCATTCATGTCTAATACAGGCCTCTAACTGTTCAATCGTCTTGGGCCTTCTTTGTCGCACCTTCCTCTTTATGATGTGCCAAATGTTGTCTATAGGTGAAAGATCTGGACTGCAGGCTGGCCATTTCAGTACCCGGATCCTTTTCCTACAAAGCCATGATGTTGTGATTGCTGCAGAATGTGGTCTGGCATTATCGTGTTGAAAAATGCAGGGTCTTCCCTGAAAGAGATGACGTCTAGATGGGAGCATATGTTGTTCTAGAACCTGAACATAGTTCTCTGCATTAATGGTGCCTTTCCAGACATGCAAGCTGCCCATGCCACAAGCACTCATGCAACCCCATACCATCAGTGATGCAGGCTTCTGAACAGAGCGTTGATAACAACTTGGGCTATCCTTGTCCTCTCTGGTCCGGATGACATGGCATCCCAGTGTTCCATAAAGAATTTCAAATCGTGACTCATCTGACCACAGAACAGTCTTCCAATTTGCCACACTCCATTTTAAATGACCCCTGGCCCAGTGCAAACGTCTGAGCTTGTGGAGCTTGCTTACAAATGGCTTCCTCTTTGCACTGTAGAGTTTCAGCTGGCAACGGCGGATGGCACGGTGGATTGTGTTCACTGACAATGCTTTCTGGAAGTATCCCTGAGCCCATTCTGTTATTTCCTTGACAGTGGCATTCCTGTTTGAGGTGCAGTGATGTTTAAGGGTCCGGAGATCACGAGCATCCAGTAGAGTTTTACGGCCTTGACCCTTACGCACAGCGATTGTTCCAGATTCTATGAATCTTTTGATGATGTTATGCGCAGTTGATGATGATAACTTAAAATTCTTTGCTATTTTATGCTGGGTAACACCATTCTGGTATTGCTGCACTATCTTTCTGCGCAACAATGGTGGAATTGGAGATCCTCTTACCATCTTGGCTCCTGAGAGACACTGAAACTCTGAGAAGCTCTTTTTATACCCAATCATGTTGTCAATTGACCTAATTAGTGTTAATTGGTCTTCCAGCTAGGGCAGCAAGGTGGCGCAACTGGTAGAGCTGCTGCCTCTCAGCGAGCAGGTCCTTGGTTCAAACCCCGGTCCAGGGGCCTTTCTGGGTGGAGTTTGCATGTTCTCTCCGTGCATGCGTGGGTTTTCTCCGGGTACTCCGGTTTCCTCCCACAGACCAAAAACATGCATGTTAGGCTAATTGGTAACTCTAAATTGTCCCTAGGTGTGAGTGAGAGAGTGAATGG
>NW_023623877.1:1231-4115 GCF_014905685.2 Nematolebias whitei | reverse complement strand
TTTTCCTGATTGATTGCTTATGTTGTTATTTTCATAATTTGCCAAATAAATGTAAATGTTTGATGTTAAATTTTGATTCTGTAAATAAATGACCGCATTCATTTTGATGGGTCAAACATAAATGACGTCTCACGTTACATTTCCTTAAATTCAATGCACGTTTTATTCAGTCCAGAAAAATGAGGAATCCGTGTTAAATGATGAATATATCCCAGCATCTGTTCATCTACAACTGGTGGCCCGTCACGTGCTCATAAATGGACTGTAACTCGTGTACTAATTGATTTTCATGTTGGCATGTGTTGTAAAATAACAGTTTATCAGCTGTGCATGTTTACGCAGCGTGAGGGAGCTGCGCGTTTGGAGCTTAACCGTGCGTATTTACGCAGCGCGCGTGGAGCTGCGCGCTTGTGTTACGCTGGCGATGTTTTAAGAGCTAGAATTGAGTCATGTGTCTTTTTAAAGCTGAGATTGTACGTCTGTATGTGTAACATAAGCTGGCTTTGAGCTGTGGAAACGCTTTATTCTGTTTAAACTGTGTTCCAGACGCTGTTCTGGTCCGGTTTGGTTCTGGTGCCGAATCGGTTCTGGAACAGTTCGAACGAGTTGTTAAATAGCTAGAAAGACGTTTTGTCACGGAGCACAGTCTCCGTGGAGCTCAGGGGGTTGACTCGTTACATTTTTAGCAGTGAAGGTGCATTTTGATGGTTTAAAAGACGATAAGCGATGAAAATGCTTCAGGCTAAATCTAACATGGTTGCTAACGCTTCGTGGTTGGTTGTTTGCTGCTGTGGAAAGCTCTGATTTGCTGAGAAGGTGGACTGACGTCACCTCCCCTCACCCCTACGCTGCGTCATTGGTTGAATAAGACCGTGTGTAACGTTCCAATTGGATGAGGGTAGTGTCAATCACGTCACCCGGAAATGAAGACTCGTTTTCATAGGGAATAAAATCTGCTTTTTAACGCTGGAAAGCGCATTAAAGCTGTGTTCTGAAACGCTGTTTAAATTCTTCATAGCATATTCGCTGAGATTTCGCCACGTTAGAATTTAAAGACCGTCATAAAATGATGCTTTTGAACTACGCTAGCGATGCTAAATTTTAAGCTAACAAGCTATCGACCGGATGAATGACGTGTCACGTCACTTCCCCCAAGTCGGAAATGAGCTTTACCGTGCTTAAAGTCACTAAATACAGCTGCAATATTGTCCCACAAAACTCATGTTTCATGATATAAAGTCTGATTGCAAAAATTTTGCCACGTTTGTGTAAAAAATCCGTTCAGAAGTCTTGGTTTTCACCGAGTCTAGCCGATGCTAATTTTTAGCTAACAAGCTAACGACCGGACGCCACAGGAAGTTATAGCACCCCTAGTGGACAACACAAACAGTGTGGGAGTTAAAATTGTTGAGCTTGTACTGACATCTTGTGGAGAAGACGTGGGATCACAGGTTTCACTTCGTTTTTAGGTAAAGAGTGAAATTAAACGTTTTTATTTTTCTGTAAGGCAATTTTTGAGCTAACAAACTTCCTCAAAGCTGAATAAACACTGTTATCTTGCGTTTTAAAAGTTATGAAGGTATTTATGCAAAGAGCATTTACCAAACAAATTTTTATTCACTGATAAATCCTTGAGAAACAGGAACATAATAAAAATTTAGAAACTTTTAAATAAGATACAGTTACAAATATTCACAGAGTTGAATAGTTTACTCATTTTGCTAGAAGATAACGCACGTTTAATTGATAAATCACTACATAAGAGTAAACTTATCAAGAAAAAGAGATTTTTCTGATTTTCTTTTACCACCTAAACATTTACTATCTACTATTTAATTTCTAAATAGCAGATAATGGCGGACGAAGAGGTAAACACTGACCCCTTACAATCCGAGGATGTGGTCCAGACTGCCTTACACATTTTAACAAATTCAATTATTGGCAAAAATTTGGAGGAATTGCAAGACCTTGATGACGATCAAAGACGTGAGGAGCTGCAGAGTTTATCAACAGCAGCTACAGTGAAGGAGGACACAAAATCAAGCCGCGTACGGTTAGCAAAAATCTCTCTGCTTCTGAAGGCGGAATTAGACCGTATGGTGGGAGAAAAGGTCGTGCTGTTCAACGGATATACGTCTGAAAAAGAGAGGTGTGACGAATTGATGATTGAATCTGAGTTGCTGAAGCAACAAATTGAGGCTGATAAAGACCTCTCAAGGAAAGAGCTGTCAGAACAGGCTCGATCATATGAGGAGAAGATTGCGGATAAGGAACGTGCGTACCAAGACGCGTGTGCAGATAACGATATGTTACAAGCACAGTTGCAAACCGCTTTAAGGGAGCTGGCCGATTGCAAGGCAGACAAGGGGTTAATAACCCGGAGTTGGCTGACTTTACAGGGTAAAAATCAGTCAACAAATGAGCGTCTGGCAGCTTGTGAGGAGAATTTAGCTATAGCTACAGAATGGATTTCTGTAATGGAGCAAGCTGATCCGAGAATCGAACAGGGTCAGCTACAACCGCCCCAGACAGATGCTGTTGCACCTCCTCCCCTTAACCCCGTTCAAACACCCCCATCTCGGGCGGTGGGGTTAGACCTGCACCGGTATGCACCTCTTCCTCCTGACACCAGGCAGTCACCTCCACCCCCATCTCGGGCGGTGGGGACAGACCTGCACCGGTATGCACCTCTTCCTCCTGACGCCAGGCAGTCACCTCCACCCCCATCTCGGGCGGTGGGGTTCGACCTGCACCGGTATGCACCTCTTCCTCCTGACGCCAGGCAGTCACCTCCACCCCCATCTCGGAGGGTGGGGACAGACCTGCACCAATATGCACCTCCTCCTACCAACCCTTATCAGCCACCCCCACCCCCACCATGGGC
>NW_023623877.1:0-1131 GCF_014905685.2 Nematolebias whitei | reverse complement strand
GTCTCCTTCAATGGATGATTTGCAGAAAATCTCAAAATATGTACAACGCTTTGTTCCCGGGCCTATGGGGTCAGCAGGGACAAAAGCGTATCTCAAAGATCTGGAGTTCAGATTGAGGTCTTATCCTAATGCTACGGTAGACGATAAGATAAGTCTGATGCGGCTCACTTCAGACAGAGAGGTGTTCACCTTCATCGAGCGTCTACCTGATGCAACGAAGAGGGATTACAACCTTCTGTGTGAAGCTTTGATCAGAGAGTACGACCCCTGCACGGGACCTGCTGGTTTCCCAGCTGCAGACAAGGTCACGCAGGGCAAGAATGAACATCCAAAGGTTTATTACAAAAGAATCTTCCAAGCCTATTTTGGTAACAGAAATGAGACCGGAATGGAAGAAGATGATGGTTTTAAGTTTGTTTTCAGCAAAAATCTCCACTCTGATTTTAAAAAATCAGTACAAATGATGGCAAATTTCAGAGAAAAATCCATCAGTGAGATTAAACAGTGTGCTGTGAATGTGTTTGAAGCATGTTCTCATGCTAAGACGCCCATAGAAGTGTTTCCTAGTGTAAAGGTTAAACCCCTCCCTCTTGAACTAGAAGGACGACGTGCTTCGCCGCCTCCTCCTAAGAAGAAAGAGAGAAAACAGTCTGTTCAAGCTAACAAACCGCGTCCTGAAGGTGCACGCTGGGACAAAAAGGCTCCTCTTTCAGAGGAAGACAGTGATTATCGAAAAAGGGGTGGGCGCAGGACGCAACGATATGAGAAACCATATCAGCAGGGGCAGTACGTAAAGGAAACCCCGCAAGACGTACCTGACCGTCCCCCACCTCGGATGAAACGAACCGAGGCGAAAAAATCACAAAAGTTCCAGAAACAAGGCCCTACACCTCTGAGCTCGGAAGAGACAGAGAAACTACGCAGGTTGTTAGAAACTTTGAAACACACTGACACGGGAACCCAACCAGGAGCACTTTGCAGTAATGTAATTCCTATTACATCTGAGGGCGCGAATGACAACATAACAGATGTCGGTGGAACACACAAAGACGTTGCTGTTGTTGCCTCAAACAACCCCTCATCGGAAGAAGGGGGGGTAAACACACACACGAACGATGACGAGTCATCGCA
>NW_023623876.1:0-4115 GCF_014905685.2 Nematolebias whitei | reverse complement strand
GGGGGGGCTGGTCACACCATCTCGACATGTCCGGTAAAAGGGCACGCTCAGTAAACATGAGGAGAGGTTTACTGAGCAGGACTTTTTCTTCAACACTCTCCTCATCAGTGACTCAAGCTGCTACTCTCTCCATTCCGGGTAAGACCCCTATTTCTGTAAGGGTTTTCATTGACTCTGGTGCTGACACGGAGTTCATGGACATTGATTTTGCTGTCAAAGTGGGTTTTAAAATCATTGAGTCAGCCAAAGAACATTCTGTGGTGGCTTTAGATGGTCATCCCCTGAACTCCTCTTCACAGTTTACTGAGCCCATAATTCTGCATGTGGGGGGTAATCATAGAGAAACTGTCAGCTTCATCATCATTAATTCTCCCCAGGCTCCAGTGGTGTTAGGTGCTACCTGGCTTCAAAAACACAATCCCCACATTGACTGGAAAAAAGGGGAGATTTTGGGTTGGGCTGAGGAGTGTTTATCATCTTGTTTATTGGACGCTGTTATCATGAAGGACTCTGCTAAGAACTCTGTAGACAACTACCCTGACCTCTCTAAGATCCCCTCTGAATACAACGATCTTAAAGAGGTATTTAATAAGGCTAAGGCTACATCTTTACCACCTCATCGTCCTTACGATTGTGCAATCGACCTTCTCCCTGGTTCCACACCCCCTAGGGGAGCTCTTTATTCCCTTTCTATCCCCGAGCAACAATCTATGAAGGATTACATCCATGAATCCCTCCAAGCAGGCATTATTCGTCCTTCCGTCTCTCCGGCTGGGGCAGGTTTCTTTTTTTGTAGGCAAGAAAGACGGTTCTCTCCGTCCTTGTATCGATTACCGCGGTCTTAATCAGATCACCATTAAGAATAAATATCCCCTACCTCTCATGAACTCGGCTTTTGACCTCCTACAAGGAGCTAAGGTCTTCACTAAACTAGATCTCCACAATGCCTATCATCTAGTTCGTATTCGTGAAGGAGATGAATGGAAGACCGCCTTCAATACCCCCACAGGTCACTACGAGTACCTAGTCATGCCTTTTGGGTTAACTAATGCTCCCGCAATTTTTCAAAATCTGGTCAATGATGTTTTGAGGGATATGGTTAACCAGTTTGTTTTTGTTTACTTAGATGATATACTTATTTTTTCTAAAGATCTGTCTACCCATCGCAAACACGTCCGCGCAGTACTCACTCGTCTTCTTCAAAACGGCTTATATGTTAAAGCTGAAAAATGTGAGTTTCATGTTTCCACCACTTCGTTCCTCGGTTTCGTTATTTCCCCAGACAAGATGGAGATGGACTGCAATAAGATTGCGGCAGTTTTGGATTGGCCGACCCCAAAAGATCGTAAACAACTCCAGCGGTTTTTGGGGTTTGCAAATTTTTACCGACGATTCATTAAAGGGTTCAGTCTCATTTCTAGACCTCTTCATGCATTGACATCTACTAAATCACGTTTTATGTGGTCCTCAGAGGCTGAAGAAGCCTTTCTTAAATTAAAGACCCTCTTTTCATCGGCTCCCATTCTACAGGCCCCTAACCCAGGAGAACCTTTCATTGTGGAGGTGGACGCCTCCAGCACTGGGGTGGGGGCCATTCTCAGCCAGCGTAGCGAGGGGGGTCGACTTCATCCTTGTGCCTTTTTTTCTAGGAGCTTGTCAGCACCGGAACGCAACTACGATGTGGGGGATCGAGAGTTGCTGGCTGTCAAGCTCGCATTGGAGGAGTGGCGTCATTGGCTGGAGGGCTCCAGATTCCCATTCCAAGTGTGGACTGATCATAAGAATCTGGAGTATCTCAGGTCGGCCCGCCGTTTAAACCCTCGTCAGGCCAGGTGGGCACTCTTTTTCTCTCGATTCAATTTTACCTTGTCTTATCGTCCTGGGGAGAAAAACGTGAAACCCGATGCTCTGTCCCGTCTCACCGAAGATGACTCTTCTTCTCCGTTAGAGGAACAGGGGTTCATTCTGCCCGAGTCGACCCGCCTGGCCATGACGCGTCTCGAGGCTGACCTGAGAGCATTCAGTCGGTCTCGTTCTTCTCCTCCCGGTTGTCCTGACAACCGCCTCTTTGTTCCCCCACACATGATTAAAAAGGTGCTCGAATTTTGTCACTCCTCCCACCTTTTCTGTCACCCAGGTCTCACGAAGACTCTTGCTGTGGTTAGGTCACAGTTTTGGTGGGATTCTTTGTTTAAAGACGTTCAGTCTTTCGTCCGATCATGTCCCCTATGTTCTCAGGTTAAATCCTCCAGGCGTCCTCCTGTTGGACTGCTTCGTCCTCTTCCCATCCCTAAACGTCCTTGGTCCCATATTGGGATGGACTTTATTACTGGTCTCCCTGTCTCTGAGGGTCATTCAGTCATTCTCACTGTCGTAGATCGCTTTTCTAAGATGACCCACCTGGTTCCCCTTCCTAAACTTCCTTCCTCCAAGGAATTGGCCCATATCATGGCCAAGGAGGTATTCAGACTGCATGGACTCCCCCTCGACATAGTTTCTGATAGGGGTCCACAGTTTGTTTCCTTATTTTGGAAGGAATTTTGTGGTCTTCTTGGGATATCCATCAGTCTCTCTTCAGGCTTCCATCCTGAGACTGATGGTCAAACTGAGAGGACCAACCAGGAGGTGGAGAACAAATTGCGCCTCCTATGTAATACCGACCCTGAAAAGTGGTCCTCTGCTCTACCATGGGTCGAACACTCCCTTAATTCTCTTCCCTCTTCAGCTACCGGTCTCTCTCCTTTCTACGTGGTTTTTGGTTTTCAACCCCCAATCTTTTCCCTCCAAGAACGCGAGGCTGTTGTCCCCTCTGCTCATCTGATGGCTCTCAAATGTCGTAGAGCCTGGAGGAGAGCCAGACGTGCGTTGCTTAAAACTACGGCGGTTTATTGCAAGAAAGCTGACCGCCGTAGGTCTAGTCAGCCCATTTATAAAGTGGGCCAAAACGTCTGGCTCTCCACTAAGAACCTTCCCCTCAAGGCCCAGTCTCGCAAACTTGCTCCCCGTTTTATTGGTCCATTTCCTATTTCTAAAATTATTAATCCTGTCGCTGTCCGTCTCTCCCTGCCCAAGTCGTTTCGCGTGCATCCCTCCTTTCATGTCTCCTGCATCAAACCGGTCACCTCGTCTAGATTTCACACTCCCGTTCGTTCCCCCCCACCCGCCCGTCTGGTTGATGGGTCCCCTGCCTACACGGTCCACCGTCTTATCCGCTCTAGACGGAGGGGTCGCGGTCTTCAGTACTTGGTCGACTGGGAGGGTTATGGTCCGGAGGAACGTTCTTGGGTCCCTGCTCGTAACATCCTGGACAAGTCTCTCATCTCTGACTTTCACGCCTGTCATCCGGACCAACCAGGTGGGACGCCAGGAGGCGTCCCTTGAGGTGGGGATATGTCACGATTCACGCCTGTCTGAGTTTATATTTTTGTCACTTTGTTCACTGCTTGGTGTCTGTGGATTTTCTTCTCTTCTATTCTTCTTATTAATATTTGTTTCTCTTTGGTTTGGAGACTTATTTCTGCAGCACTCTGTCTGTTTCTCTCTGCTGGCTGCATGATAGTTTAAATTTGTCTTTCCTTCACTTCACTCTGCACTGATTAGTTTTCATTAGCTGCACCTGTCGCTGCACCCTTTATAAACCTGGTCTGTTCACAGGGTGAGCGCCAGATAGTCGAAAACAGCTTGCCTGCCAATAGATATCCCGCGCTTCTATAGTCTCCCGTCCTTTCATAGTTTCCCTCCTGCCTTGTTTTGCCTGCCCTGCTCCTGTCCCTCCTCCCGGTCTTCGTATCCTCGCCTCTGTTCGCTTGCTTCCTGGTTATCGACTCCGGACCGTCTGACTTCGCCTCTCGCCTGCTCCTTTGGATTTATTCTTCTCCTGCTGGTTCTCGACCCACGCCTGCTCCTGACCTGCCTATCGCCCGCTCCTGCATGGTACTGTCGCATCTCTGCTCTCTGGTTTTGACCCTCGCCTGCACGACTACGCCTCCCGCCTCACGGATCGGGTTCTGGTTCGGCGCCGCTGCGGATCAGCGCTTTTCATCCATCCATCCATCCTTGGGTTCAACGCTGCAGCCGGCTGACTTCCTTCACCGGGATCATTCCTCCTGCAGTGG
>NW_023623875.1:0-4115 GCF_014905685.2 Nematolebias whitei | reverse complement strand
ATATTTGTCATACAACAAGTGACACGTATCTCACGTGACTCACTACAAACTGGTGGCCTCGTACGTTTCATGAATGACTGTTAATTCGTGTGTAAATTGATTTTACGTGTTGGCATGTTGAAAAAGTAACAGCTGACGAGCTGTGAATGTTTACGCAGCGGCTGGGCTGCGCGCTTGGAGCTGCACCTTTCAAGCAAACGCTGCATGTATAAGCGTTGGGCTGGCAATGTTTTAAGAGCTGAAATTGTGTCATTAAGTCTTGTGTAAACTGAATTTGTACGTCTGTTACGTGTAACTAAAAGCTGATGAGCTGTGGAAGACGTTATTCTGTTTAAAAGTACGAGGTTCTGCTAAGACCCGGCTGTGACCCAGTTTCGGTTCTGTTCAGTTTGAACGAGTATTTTGAATAGATGGATAAACGTTTTAAAAGCTGAGTGCCATCTCAGAACACAGTTAGAAGTTGTTTCGTTACAATTTTTAACAGAAAAAGTGCATTTTGATGGTTTAAAAGACGAAAAGTTGACGAACTATTTCAAGCTAAACCTAACTTGCTAGGTAGAGAAAACGCTTCCTGATTGGTTGAATTCGCTGTTGTGGAGCGCTCTGATTGGTTGAGAAATTTGACTGACGTGCTACGTCATCTCCCCTCAAGCCTGCGCTGCGTTGCCATTGGTGATTTCAGTCACGTGACCCGGAAATGAAATTCGTTTTCATAGGGAAATAAAATCTGCTTTTTAAAGCTGAAAAGTAACTTCTAAAGTGATTCTGAAACGCTGTTAAGTGCTTCGAAGCCTGCTTGCTGAAATTCTGCCACGTTACAGTTTAAAAATTCGTCAAAAAATGATGTTTTTAAACAACGCTAGCGATGCTAAATTTAAGCTAACAAGCTAACGACCGGAGCTTAAACTACGCTTAAAATCACTAAATGAAGCTACCATCAGTCCCAAAAAACTCAGGTTTGAAGCTATAAAGTCTGATTGCAAAACTTTTGCCACTTTTGTGTAAAAAATCCGTTCAGAAATGTTGATTTTGACCGAGTTTAGCCGAAGCTAACTTCAAGCTAAGCAGCTAACAACAGGATGTCAACCGAACGCCACAGGAAGTTATAGCACCCCTAGTGGACAACACAAAAAGTGACGGAGTTATAATTGTTGAGGTAATGACTGACATCTCCTGGCGAGACGTGAGATCACAGATTTCATTTCGTTTTTTAGGTAAAGAGTGAAATTAAACGTCTTTTTATTTTTCTGTAAGGCAAATTCTGAGTTAACAAACTTCCTCAAAGCTGAATAAAACACTGTTATCTTACATTTTAAAAAGTAATAGGTATTTATGCAAAGAAGCATTTACCAAAAAATTTTATTCACTGATAAATCCTTAAAACAGGTCCAAAATAAAATTAGAAACTTTTTAAAAAACAGATACAGTTACAAATATTCACAGAGTTGAACAGTTTACTCATTTTGCTTGAAGGATAATACACGTTTAATTGCAAAATCACTAAATAAGAGTAAATTTATCAGGAAAAAGAGATTTTCTGTTTAATTTACCACCTAAATAAAATATCTCTCTATTTAATTTTAAATAGAAGCTATACAGGAGCAAATACAGTTTTTCTGAAGAAAGACTGATTATTCCTCATCATCAAATTCTTTTCTCTTTTCACCCACCTGGGTTGATGAGTAACTGTTTAAAATAGCAAATTTCTGGAACAGAACGGTTTAAAAAAAAAAACGTTTTAAACTAATATTGCTGTGAGACTAAAGGAAAATTTGCAGGTTTATAAAAAATTCAGTGTTTTAGAGTAAATACACTAAAAACAGCTTGGTACTCTAGTATCTGTGGAAAATAAGCACAAAAAGTAACACTGCAAAAAGGGCATTTACTTAAATATTCATGAATTGGGGTAAAACCTGAGAAAGGTACCCACAGTTGAATAAGTGACTTATAACAGTACTTCTGTGTAAACCCAAAGCTAAAATAAGTGTGAAAACTCATTGACTTGAATACAAATATTTACCTGTAAAATATCTAAAGCTTGCAACTGTTCAAACAGATAAATTGCTACACAGTGAAAACATGACAGGTGTGTTAGAAAAAGATTTTGACCCAAAAGGAATCACGGACTGCTTGGAGAATGCGTTCGCGCTTCTAGGAGCGTCCTTACATCCATTTATGACTCAGACAGAGCGCATGAACCCAAAAGAGTTAGTGGACAATCTGAAGGAGGTTGCAGAAAGTGTGACCTCTGCAGAAATCACAAAGTCCAGTTATGAAAAGCTGGCTAAAATTGCAATCTTGCTGAAAGAATTATTCGATAAGGCTGTTGAGAAAACTGATAACCTCAAACTAAGGTTAGACCGTGAAACAGTGTTTGCTCAAGAAATTGAAGAATACGTTCTTCAATTTAAACGTGAACACGAGGCCCGAATAAGACAATATCATGAACAGATGTCTAAAGAACAGCAAGATACAAGTGCAGAAATTGATTTGCTGAACAGCAAACTACAAGCACTTGAAGCATCACTATCGGAAGCAAGTGACCACTCAAAGACTGAGCTGTTAAAACAGGCTCAATCATATGAGGGGAAGATTAGGGATAAAGACCGTGCGTACCAATCCGTGCGTTCAGATAACGATGTGCTACAAGCACAGTTACAGATCGCATTGAAGGAGCTGGACGCTTGCAAGGCAGACAAGACGGAATCACTCCAACGATGGCTGATTTTAATAAAAAAATATCAGACATCACAGGAGGACCTGAAAGCTTGTGAGGAGAATTTAGCTACAGCTATAAACCAGATTTCTGATATGGGGCGGCCTGGTCTGAGACTCAAAGACGAACAGTCTAAGGGTCCGAGACAGCCACAAACTCTCCAGTCAGATGCTGTTGCACCTCTTCCTCCTGACAACACGCCGTTACCCCCACCCCCACCATGGGCGGTAGGGACAGAACTGCACAAATATGTACCTCTTCCTCCTGACACCATGCCCCCACCCCCACCACCATCATGGGCGGTAGGGACAGAACTGCACCGATATGTACCTCTTCCTCCTTATCAGCCACCCCCACCCCCACCATGGGCGGTAGGAGCAGGCCTTGATCAATCTGCATCAATCACGCATGTGAGACCGTTGATACAGTCTCCTTCAATGGATGATTTGCAGAAAGTCTCAAAATATGTACAACGTTTCGTTCCCGGCCCTATGGGGTCGGCAGGAACAAAAGCGTATCTCAAAGATCTGGATTTCAGATTGAGAGCTTATCCTAATGCTACGGCAGAAGATAAAATCAGTCTGATACGACTCACTTCGGACAGAGAGGTGTACACCTTCATCGAGCGTCTGCCAGATGCAACGAGGAGGGATTACAACCTTCTGTGTGAGGCTCTGATCAAAGAGTATGACTCTTGCACGGGACCTGCTGGTTTTCCAGCCGCTGACAAGGTCACGCAGGGCAAGAATGAACATCCAAAAGTTTATTACAAAAGAATCTTCCAAGCTTATTTTGGTAACAGAAATGAGACCGGAATGGAAGAAGATGATGGTTTTAAGTTTGTTTTCACCAAAAATCTCCACTCTGATTTTAAAAAATCAGTACAAATGATGGCAAATTTCAGAGAAAAATCCATCAGTGAGATTAAACAGTGTGCTGTGAATGTGTTTGAAGCATGTTCTCATGATAAGACGCCCATCGAAGTGTTTCCTAGTGTAAAGGTTAAACCCCACTCTCTTGAACTAGAAGGACGACGTGCTTCGCCACCTCCTCCTAAGAAAGAGAGAAAACAGTCTGTTCAAAATAACAAACCACGTAATGAAGGTGCACGTTGGGACAAAAATGCTCCTCTTTCAGAGGATGAACGTGATTATCGTAAATGGGGTGAACGCAGGACGCAACGATATGAGAAACCATATCGGCAGGGGCAGTACGTAAAGGAACCCCCGAAAGACGTACCTGACCGTCCCCCACCTCGGACGAAACGAACCGAGGCGAAAAAATCACAAAAGTTCCAGAAACAAGGCCCTACACCTCTGAACTCGGAAGAGACAGAGAAAATACGCAGGTTGTTAGAAACTTTGAAACACACTGACACGGGAACCCAACCAGGAGCACT
>NW_023623874.1:0-4116 GCF_014905685.2 Nematolebias whitei | reverse complement strand
ATGGCACTTCAAAGTTTTAACCTAGACATCCGCTACGGTCAAAATAAGAAGTCGCACTTGGGCACTGATTTGGCAATCTGCCAAGAATGTACACAGGATGTACCAGCCACCCAACAGCCGGTTGTGAGCAAACCATCAGCTGCTGAGGACCCAAATCACCACTTCTTTGATAGCAATATCTGCAAAGATATGGCAACAATGTACGTGGATGGATGCTCATTCCACCACGAGACAATCTGCAAAGCAGGTGTTGGAGGAGTTCTCCTCCAGGACCAAGAACAGGTCACATTTGGCTATAAATTAGGCTCTCAGTCTTCTCAGTACGCTGAGATAGCTGCAATCCTAATAGGCCTACAGATGGCAGTGGAACGCTCCATCCAGACGCTAGTCATCTGCACTGACTCTAACTATGCTCGACTCAGTTTCTTGTGTCATCTCGCTCTGTGGAAACAGAACGGTTTTCTCACAAGCAACAAAAAGGTGGTAAAACACAAAGAGCTTTTCATGACATGTGATCACTTGGTGACATCACATGATCTACAGATCTTCTGGAAGAAAGTTCCAGGACACTCCAGAGTCCCAGGCGATGACAAGCACTACAATGACCTTGCAGACTCCCTAGCCAAAGAAGGAGCCGTTGACGGACCCACGTGGTCCTTTGACCCCTCCTGGCTACTCAACACTCAGTCGTCACAAGCTACAACTGAGGTAATGGCAGTCACACGCGCACAAGCTGCAGCTAAACCTGCTGATAACACAGTTTCTGTGCGCCCAATGCTGACTGACCCAGACATCATCCAACTTCAGAAGTTGGATCCTGCAATTAACTCGATGATGCTGTATCTGACTGACCCAGACAAATACACTCCATCGAAAGATGAGCTGGATTCCAATCCAGACCTCAAAGTCCTCTTTCAGCTGCGAAAACAGCTAAAACTACTTAAAGGCATCCTAACTTTCGCTCATGGACGGACGTCCTCACCTGTGTTCGTGGTCCCCCATGACCACAGGGGGGTGATGTTAGTCCATGCACATGACCTTCCGTCCGCAGGACATAAGGGTGACAATGCCACGCTGAAAGCATTAAAACAGATTGCTTATTGGCCTGGAATGAAAAAGGATGTCAAAGACTACATAAAAGGGTGCCTGATCTGTGGCCAGTTTCAACCATCCAGACCACTTCACAGAGCACCACTGCATAGTAGAGGCATTGCATTTCCATGGTCGGACCTCCAGATTGACTGGGTCGGACCACTCACTAAGACCTCTAGAGGAAATAAATATTTTCTCACGGTAACCTGCGCGTTTACCAAATGGGTAGAATGTCTACCAGCCCCTAATGACACAGCACAAACCACTGCTATGTTATTAATGAATCATGTATTTTCAAGGTTTGGACTTCCCCTTAGGGTGAACTCAGACCAAGGTACACACTTCACAGGTGAAGTAATGAAGGAACTGTGGAAGACGCTAGGCGTCAAAGCCAACTTCCATATTGGCTACCACCCACAGGCTTCAGGCCAGGTTGAGAGAGCAAACAGGACTGTGGTGAGTATTTTGAAAAAATACGTAGCCGCAAACCACAAGGACTGGGACGTGAAACTCCCTCTGGTCCTCATGGCCATAAGGGCCACTCCACACACGTCGACTGGCATCTCTCCTTTCGAGATGATGACGGGTCGACAAATGACTCTCCCTCTGCACCTGTTGTACCAACCAGGCGATGCTGCCATGGCAACAGCCTACACCACACAACAATACATGAAAGACTTGGAAAGACACCTTAAAAACACTTTTGCTTTCGCACAGAAAAACCTGGAAAAATCAGCTGAAGGACGCAAAGCGTACTACGACCAAAAGGCCTCTCACGAGGAACTCCAAGTGGGAGACAGGGTCTGGTACTACACGTTTGCACCCAAAACTGGGAGAGTAGAGTCCGGGACCGGAACTCTCGCCCGTAAGCTGATGCCCAGATGGACTGGACCCCACCTGATAGTCGACAAAGTGTCTCCAATTGTCTACCAGATAAAAATCAGTAAAGGCCAAAAAGAGCCAACTGTTAAATGGGTACATCGTAACCAGATTAAACAACACAAGGCGTGCAATAACTCCTTAGGAGACAAAGATCTCACAAAATCTGACCTCGTGGGAACAAGGGTCATCCAAGCAGAAGATAACTAATGGATAATAAACTTAACCATAGTTTAAACTCACAGGACCTACCCTTGATAAAACGGGACAGCGTGACTGAAATCTGGCAACCAGGGTGAGGAGAAGCTGTGAAACGATGTTTCTAGATGCTTAGTCACTACTCTTGTCGGTGCTGAAACGTTGTTTAGTTGATTTTGGTATTGTTTCTGAGGTAAGAATGAATTTTGTTGTGTAGTAAGTTAGAGACTAAGAGGCCTTTAACCATGCCAACATGCAGTTCATTCACTAAATTGCAATCTTTGCGGAGTCAATGTATATTATTGCTACTTTGAGTACCATAATCTACATTGATCTCACAACGCTTAAGCCGAACCTACTCGAACAATTCTATTCGGGGGGATAGCTAATTCTTTTTGATAAGTCTCGCCATAGACTTCCAAAACATTTATGGGAAAACCAAACACCCAATCTCAAGTCGTTCGTCTAAAAGACAACAGACAATTGCACCAAACTATATTTTACCATGTAAAGCTAACTTAAACCAAGTTAGAAATGGAAAAATAGTTTGGAACCCTTTTCTATAGGTATAAACCCCTGTAGTTACCCTTTTCAGCATGTTCCACCCCTTAACTGGTAGTTGTAGCTGTTCCCAACCATAATAGCTTACACACCAGGTGCATATAGTTTAAGGCCTTATGTAAAATCCCCTTCATAAGCCCACCTTAAACCACATAATTGCATGACACATTGAACCAGAACGGCACAGGCTGGACGTCGCTGGAGACAACCTTCGCTGGAGGCGACCTGCAATCCTGACGTTGGTCTCCACTCTTCATCCGGTGGCCGCTTCTTCAGTTCAATCCAAGGGTACCCCTCTGTATGCTGATTAATCAACACTTCCAATCGCTGTGGATTTACCGTTGTGGATTATATGACTTTTTCCAATGGATTACAGACTCTGTTTCCAAGGGGTTAAAGCATTGCTACAATGGAATTATCGAGACGATATGGGATTATAATCAACACAATGGAATACCAAGAACATTGTGGAATTACCTTGACTTTGTTTCCTTGCTGGATTACTTCTGACTTTGGTCTTCCTTGCTGGATTACTTTTGACTTTGGTCTTCCTTGCTGGATTACATCAAGCTCAAGGACATTTGAAGGTCTAAGTTCACGGTTGGAATTCATCCCCATGGACAGGTGATGATTTCCAAAGGGGGGACTGTAGTGAACCTGATCTGACCCTGATGACCTCAAATCTATCAGATGGACAGAGACTGTTATTTTCATTGATCTGAATAAGTCTGAGCCATCTGATGACTTTCTTTCTTGAATTAATCAAGCAGAAAAGACAATCCTCTATAATCATTACTGTCTTACAAATGTTTTGATAATCAAATTGTGTTAGTTTCACTCAATGCTTACAGGTTGAAAAGAACTACTCATTTTTATTTTACATAAACAGTAAGTAATGATTTTTATTCCTCATTCAAAGAAGAAATCAGGTTAATATGCATTTCTTGATTGTCTGTCTTCAATGAGCAAGCTGTCGTAAGTATGTGAAAGTTGAAGCTTCGGTCAACTAAATGTTTACTGAAAATGGGATGTCATGTTTTACTATTTGGAAAGATACAACAGAGTGAGGCTCCAAAAAGTCTGGTATTCTGCAATAATCTTTTCTGTATGTTGAAAACAAATTCATTCCCTGACCTCGACTTTTGATAATACCTTACGTCAAAAACCACACCTCTTTCTGGTCCATCCACGAATCAGAAAGCTCTAAAGTAAACCCGGAAGTAAACTCATTTAAAATGTGAGAACTTCTCGGTTCTGTTAGAGAGTTAGAATGGTGAAGAGTTCTGAAGGAGTTCTGAAGAGAATTTGTTAGAATTCATGGAGAATTCATGGAGAATGGTGAAGTGAATGGAAGAGAATTCGAGAATTCAGGAGAGTCAGAGACGT
>NW_023623873.1:0-4117 GCF_014905685.2 Nematolebias whitei | reverse complement strand
ACGTCTCTGACTCTCCTGAATTCTCGAATTCTCTTCCATTCACTTCACCATTCTCCATGAATTCTCCATGAATTCTAACAAATTCTCTTCAGAACTCCTTCAGAACTCTTCACCATTCTAACTCTCTAACAGAACCGAGAAGTTCTCACATTTTAAATGAGTTTACTTCCGGGTTTACTTTAGAGCTTTCTGATTCGTGGATGGACCAGAAAGAGGTGTGGTTTTTGACGTAAGGTATTATCAAAAGTCGAGGTCAGGGAATGAATTTGTTTTCAACATACAGAAAAGATTATTGCAGAATACCAGACTTTTTGGAGCCTCACTCTGTTGTATCTTTCCAAATAGTAAAACATGACATCCCATTTTCAGTAAACATTTAGTTGACCGAAGCTTCAACTTTCACATACTTACGACAGCTTGCTCATTGAAGACAGACAATCAAGAAATGCATATTAACCTGATTTCTTCTTTGAATGAGGAATAAAAATCATTACTTACTGTTTATGTAAAATAAAAATGAGTAGTTCTTTTCAACCTGTAAGCATTGAGTGAAACTAACACAATTTGATTATCAAAACATTTGTAAGACAGTAATGATTATAGAGGATTGTCTTTTCTGCTTGATTAATTCAAGAAAGAAAGTCATCAGATGGCTCAGACTTATTCAGATCAATGAAAATAACAGTCTCTGTCCATCTGATAGATTTGAGGTCATCAGGGTCAGATCAGGTTCACTACAGTCCCCCCTTTGGAAATCATCACCTGTCCATGGGGATGAATTCCAACCGTGAACTTAGACCTTCAAATGTCCTTGAGCTTGATGTAATCCAGCAAGGAAGACCAAAGTCAAAAGTAATCCAGCAAGGAAGACCAAAGTCAGAAGTAATCCAGCAAGGAAACAAAGTCAAGGTAATTCCACAATGTTCTTGGTATTCCATTGTGTTGATTATAATCCCATATCGTCTCGATAATTCCATTGTAGCAATGCTTTAACCCCTTGGAAACAGAGTCTGTAATCCATTGGAAAAAGTCATATAATCCACAACGGTAAATCCACAGCGATTGGAAGTGTTGATTAATCAGCATACAGAGGGGTACCCTTGGATTGAACTGAAGAAGCGGCCACTGGATGAAGAGTTGAGACCAACGTCAGGATTGCAGGTCGCCTCCAGCGAAGGTTGTCTCCAGCGACGTCCAGCCTGTGCCGTTCTGGTTCAATGTGTCATGCAATTATGTGGTTTAAGGTGGGCTTATGAAGGGGATTTTACATAAGGCCTTAAACTATATGCATCTGGTGTGTAAGCTATTATGGTTGGGAACAGCTACAACTACCAGTTAAGGGGTGGAGAATGCTGAAAAGGGGTAACTACAGGGGTTTATGCCTATAGAAAAGTGTTCCAAACTATTTTTCCATTTCTAACTTGGTTTAAGTTAGCTTTACATGGTAAAATATAGTTTGGTGCAATTGTCTGTTGTCTTTTAGACGAACGACTTGAGATTGGGTGTTTGGTTTTCCCATAAATGTTTTGGAAGTCTATGGCGAGACTTATCAAAAAGAATTAGCTATCCCCCCGAATAGAATTGTTCGAGTAGGTTCGGCTTAAGCGTTGTGAGATCAATGTAGATTATGGTACTCAAAGTAGCAATAATATACATTGACTCCGCAAAGATTGCAATTTAGTGAATGAACTGCATGTTGGCATGGTTAAAGGCCTCTTAGTCTCTAACTTACTACACAACAAAATTCATTCTTACCTCAGAAACAATACCAAAATCAACTAAACAACGTTTCAGCACCGACAAGAGTAGTGACTAAGCATCTAGAAACATCGTTTCACAGCTTCTCCTCACCCTGGTTGCCAGATTTCAGTCACGCTGTCCCGTTTTATCAAGGGTAGGTCCTGTGAGTTTAAACTATGGTTAAGTTTATTATCCATTAGTTATCTTCTGCTTGGATGACCCTTGTTCCCACGAGGTCAGATTTTGTGAGATCTTTGTCTCCTAAGGAGTTATTGCACGCCTTGTGTTGTTTAATCTGGTTACGATGTACCCATTTAACAGTTGGCTCTTTTTGGCCTTTACTGATTTTTATCTGGTAGACAATTGGAGACACTTTGTCGACTATCAGGTGGGGTCCAGTCCATCTGGGCATCAGCTTACGGGCGAGAGTTCCGGTCCCGGACTCTACTCTCCCAGTTTTGGGTGCAAACGTGTAGTACCAGACCCTGTCTCCCACTTGGAGTTCCTCGTGAGAGGCCTTTTGGTCGTAGTACGCTTTGCGTCCTTCAGCTGATTTTTCCAGGTTTTTCTGTGCGAAAGCAAAAGTGTTTTTAAGGTGTCTTTCCAAGTCTTTCATGTATTGTTGTGTGGTGTAGGCTGTTGCCATGGCAGCATCGCCTGGTTGGTACAACAGGTGCAGAGGGAGAGTCATTTGTCGACCCGTCATCATCTCGAAAGGAGAGATGCCAGTCGACGTGTGTGGAGTGGCCCTTATGGCCATGAGGACCAGAGGGAGTTTCACGTCCCAGTCCTTGTGGTTTGCGGCTACGTATTTTTTCAAAATACTCACCACAGTCCTGTTTGCTCTCTCAACCTGGCCTGAAGCCTGTGGGTGGTAGCCAATATGGAAGTTGGCTTTGACGCCTAGCGTCTTCCACAGTTCCTTCATTACTTCACCTGTGAAGTGTGTACCTTGGTCTGAGTTCACCCTAAGGGGAAGTCCAAACCTTGAAAATACATGATTCATTAATAACATAGCAGTGGTTTGTGCTGTGTCATTAGGGGCTGGTAGACATTCTACCCATTTGGTAAACGCGCAGGTTACCGTGAGAAAATATTTATTTCCTCTAGAGGTCTTAGTGAGTGGTCCGACCCAGTCAATCTGGAGGTCCGACCATGGAAATGCAATGCCTCTACTATGCAGTGGTGCTCTGTGAAGTGGTCTGGATGGTTGAAACTGGCCACAGATCAGGCACCCTTTTATGTAGTCTTTGACATCCTTTTTCATTCCAGGCCAATAAGCAATCTGTTTTAATGCTTTCAGCGTGGCATTGTCACCCTTATGTCCTGCGGACGGAAGGTCATGTGCATGGACTAACATCACCCCCCTGTGGTCATGGGGGACCACGAACACAGGTGAGGACGTCCGTCCATGAGCGAAAGTTAGGATGCCTTTAAGTAGTTTTAGCTGTTTTCGCAGCTGAAAGAGGACTTTGAGGTCTGGATTGGAATCCAGCTCATCTTTCGATGGAGTGTATTTGTCTGGGTCAGTCAGATACAGCATCATCGAGTTAATTGCAGGATCCAACTTCTGAAGTTGGATGATGTCTGGGTCAGTCAGCATTGGGCGCACAGAAACTGTGTTATCAGCAGGTTTAGCTGCAGCTTGTGCGCGTGTGACTGCCATTACCTCAGTTGTAGCTTGTGACGACTGAGTGTTGAGTAGCCAGGAGGGGTCAAAGGACCACGTGGGTCCGTCAACGGCTCCTTCTTTGGCTAGGGAGTCTGCAAGGTCATTGTAGTGCTTGTCATCGCCTGGGACTCTGGAGTGTCCTGGAACTTTCTTCCAGAAGATCTGTAGATCATGTGATGTCACCAAGTGATCACATGTCATGAAAAGCTCTTTGTGTTTTACCACCTTTTTGTTGCTTGTGAGAAAACCGTTCTGTTTCCACAGAGCGAGATGACACAAGAAACTGAGTCGAGCATAGTTAGAGTCAGTGCAGATGACTAGCGTCTGGATGGAGCGTTCCACTGCCATCTGTAGGCCTATTAGGATTGCAGCTATCTCAGCGTACTGAGAAGACTGAGAGCCTAATTTATAGCCAAATGTGACCTGTTCTTGGTCCTGGAGGAGAACTCCTCCAACACCTGCTTTGCAGATTGTCTCGTGGTGGAATGAGCATCCATCCACGTACATTGTTGCCATATCTTTGCAGATATTGCTATCAAAGAAGTGGTGATTTGGGTCCTCAGCAGCTGAGGGTTTACTCACAACCGGCTGTTGGGCGGCTGGTACATCCTGTGTACATTCTTGGCAGATTGCCAAATCAGTGCCCAAGTGCGACTTCTTATTTTGACCGTAGCGGATGTCTAGGTTAAAACTTTGAAGTGCCAT
>NW_023623872.1:0-4117 GCF_014905685.2 Nematolebias whitei | reverse complement strand
CCAAACGTGTTCATGAGGAGCGACAGAATGAGGATCTCAGCGTGACGAGCAGCTGCTGCTCCGACATGGCTGACCTTTTCAAATGCCAACACCTCGCGCAGGAAACATCAGACATGTTGGAGCCACGTTCACTTCAGCTGAAGAAACAATCAGGTTTTAGCTGCTGAAGAGCAGAACGGCTTCTTGTTGTCGTCCAGTTTTCTTCTGGACGTTTTTCAGCGTGGTTCTCGTCTCGCAGTTTTCATCTATTTCAACAAATCATGAATCAAAACGTTCGGCTCTTTCAGGACAATCCTGCTGTGACTTTTGGTCTTGGTTCAACTTTAGCTTTTTGGAATATTTAGCCTTTTCTGCCATTTTTGTCCTCATAGAAAATGAATTGAGCTCATTTTACCTCCTTCACATCTTTAGCTCTGTTCACAACCTTTTACTGCTCCTTTCACATTTTGTTCTGCTTCAGCTTCTTTCTGCAAATTTAAAGCATTATTTTAGCTACTTTCAGCTGTTTTTTTCATCTGTTTTGTGCTCCTCTCAGATTCTTTCTGCTAACTACAACATTTCTGCGCTTCTTCTAACTTATTTCACTAATTTCAGCTTGTTAGGCTCCTTTCAGCTTATTATTGCAAGTTTAATCTTTTTCTACTATTTAAGCTACTATTTAGCTGTTTTATGCTAGTTTAAGCTTTATCAGCTAATTCCAAAATTTTTGCACTCATTTCTACTCTTTCAGCCCAATTCAGCAAAAATGTGCTCTCTACACTTCCTTCTTGTAATTTCAGCTTCTTTATGCTTTTTTAGCTACTTTTCAGCTGTTTTTTTGTGCTAATTTCAGCATTTTTTAGGTAATTTCCAATTTTTGCACTCATTTCTGCTTTGTTCAGAAAAATATATTCTTTCTGCTTTCATTTACTAATTTAAGCTTGTTCTACATTTTCAGCCACTTTTTAAAGCATTTTAGCTAACTTTAGCTGCTTTCAGGTAAATTAATGTTTTAGTGGTCATTTCTGCCACTTTCAGCCTAATTAACTTATTTCTGCTAATTTCAGCTTGTTATGCTCCTTTCAGTTTTTTTTCTGCTAATTTTAGCATTTTCAGCTACCTTTTAGCTGTTTTGGGATAAATTTAGCCTTTTCAGCTAATTCCACTTTTTAAAAAATTTTTTTTTTAGCTCATTTCAGCTCCTTCCACTTCCTTCTGGTAGTTTAAGCTTCTTTTTATCGTTTTAGCAATTTTTTTTTTTTTTTGCTAATTTAAGCTTTTTTAGCTAATTTCCTAATTTTGTGCTAATTTCTGCTTATTTAAACTTAATTCAGCAAATACGTGTTCTTTCTGCTTTCTTCTGCTAACTTAGGCTTGTTTTTCCATTTCAGCTACATTTCAGCATGTTTTAAGCTAATTTCAGCTGTTTTTCAGCAAATTCTTCAGCAATAAGCATTCACACTGCATTTTAGCAGGAAATGTAACTTCTCGTTATCTTTTCTTTAATCGGCTGAAAGAAAAGAACTTTCTGCAGATCACCGGATGCCGGTAATTCAATATGTTGTCTACAGACTTCGGCCGGCTGTGTTTGTGTGCAACATTCTGCTGAATTATTTATTCACACTCAGGGCTCCCGTAGTTTCATTAAACCTCGTTAATCTGCTTAAAATAAAAAAAGAAGCAGCTTTATTTGACGTTCAGGTGATTTATTTTACGATGTACAATTTAAAGTTTATACAAAAATAATAAAACGTGAACGGAACAGTTCTCCCTCCTGCAGCAGAGTATATTAAAATATTTTAATATATTTTCCTTCTTTTCTTTTGTTTTGCTGCTGAACCAAATGATCTTATTTGTGGTGAACAGATGATAAATTTACATAATGGAACAGAAGAAGAAGAAGATGAAGACAAAGTGTTGTGCTGTCGGGGTCGTCTGTTCCTCGTACGGTAAAATATTACATCCTTTCCTCTCTGGAAGGTTGACACGTTGGGATGATATTAAATAAATTAAAGCTTGTGTTTAACTCCAGATGTTTCAAAGACGGGAGGAGGAGGAGGACGGGTACCGGTACGAGACCTCCTCGAGCTGGAACTTTGTAGCTGCAGTCTCACAGAGTTTGCCATGTTCTACTAAACTGCATTCAAGGCTGCGCACATTCTGTCGTTATCCACCTCAGCTTGTTTTGGACCCACTGTGGCAGCCTCGATGTGATCCACGGGAGAACCCTTTTAGAACAAGGACAGGCAGATCTGGACCAGCTTATCCATGGTCTGGTTTTTAGACCTAGTCCTCAGATGATTCCTGTCAGAGGAGACCTCAGTGTAGGGGTCAAAATACTGATGTTTACAAAAAATAAACTGAGAAGGGCTCGAGAAAGGTTTGAGACCAGTATGAGACCAGTATAAGACAGGTTTGAGATAGGTTTAGACAGGTCTGAGACCAGTATGAGACCAATATAAGACAGGTTTGAGATAGGTTTAGACAGGTTTGAGACCAGTATGAGACCAGTATGAGACCAGTTTGAGATAGGTTTGAGATAGGTTTGAGGTTGTTGTTTTTTGTGACAACTTTGAGACTGGTTTGAGATAAGTTTGAGACCGGTTTGAGTATTTTTTTTTTTTTTTGACAAGTTTGAAAAGGTTTGAGATAGGTTTAGACATATTTGAGACTGGTTTGAGACCAATTTGAGATGTTTTTGGGACGAGTTTGAGGAAGATTTATGACACTTGAGACAAAACTTCATACAAATATTTGAACATGTTCAAATTAAAGTGAAACGCTGCAAGCCTCTGACACGGAGATTCCTCCGTGAACCTCTTGGGATTTTTCTGAGACCGTTTCCTGCCTGCTGGTCTCCAGCAGTTGTGTCTCAGTCAGATCCTGGTTTTAGTAAAGTTCTGCCGCACAAATTGACCAGAAGTCCAAAAGCTTCTCTGTAACCATGATGCACCTTCAGTGGGAAATGTTACAACTCTTCTGTTTTTTAGGCATAAAATATCAAACGTTTGTCATAAAAATCAAAGTTTTCCATCAGAATATGTCGTCACATTTCAGCTGCGCTCAGTTCAAGTTCATCAGATTAAAAAAAACTTTGAAGTTCTGAAAATAAGAAACACTTTTCACTCAAAGGATGTGGAGCGACTCTAAAGAATTAAAGCTGCTCTGAAGCCCGTCTGAAATGTTTGGAGTCAGGAACGGCTGCAGACATGACGAGGGATATGTCGACGGCCACCAGTCGGTCCAAGGGTGGAGCCAGGGGGTGGCCAACGGTGGCCTTGGGCCCTGTAGATTAATTCTGGACAGGACACCCTAACTTTTGGTAGGGACCTTTTTAATGTCTAGATGCAGCCCCACGCCAAAAAGGAAGTCTGACCTCACTTAATTTAACGTTACGCTCACAACACGCACAGACGGTCAGACGAAGGGTATTTCCAGTTCCCCCTCTTCGTTCTGCGACGGGGTCAACAAACAAACGTTTCTAGCTGAGTCACAACAAAGGGTCAAATCATGTCTGAGGCCTGCCAGCCCAGGTCTGCCTCATAAACAGACGTGTATAATCCTTGACGTGTTTAAAGACATCTCTCTGTGGAGTTCCCAGAAACTGAGGTCACACATGCAAACAGGGACCATCCGTCCAAAACCACTGATCATCAGCACAACAATCAAATGTTTCAGGCCTGATGGTCAACTCGACACCAAGAGGCGCTCTTTATGAGACAGATGTGGGTTGGCAGGCCTCAGACTGTCCAGATGACCTGATTTAAACTTTATCTACTGGGACAGTTGAGCTTTCAAACCTTTTTCTAACTCAGCTCTTATTTTTCTGAGCTCAAACCGACAAAGACCTAAACTCGTAAAGAACCGATGGAGTTACTGCACTGAGTCTCTTGGTTCTGGTTCTGGGTCAGACCAAGTGCCGGTGATCAGACAGAAGCTGGGATTAAGAAGCCTCTCAGTTTCAGAGGCGGTGCAGATGATGAGGTCTCTGCGGACTCCCCAAACCTTCAGCTGTTTGTTGATACTTGTCTCTCCTTGTAATCGACCCCATCTCCTCAGGGCTAAAGCTCGCTGGTTTCACAGTCTGAGTTCTGGACCTGGGTGAAGTTTGGATCCCGGGGTTTAACTGGACCTGGGT
>NW_023623871.1:0-4117 GCF_014905685.2 Nematolebias whitei | reverse complement strand
TTTCTGTAAGGCATTTTTGAGTTAATAAACGTTCCTCAAAGCTGAATAATCACTGTTATCTTGCATTTAAAAAGTAATTAGGGTATTTATGCAGAAAGGCATTTACCAACAAACCTTTATTCACTGGTAATTCCTCATTGAGAAGGTACAAAATAAAAGGTAGAAACTTTAAAAAAAAAGGTACAGTTTCAGATATTCACAGAGTTGATAAAGTTTACTCATTTGCTAAAAGATAATGCACGTTTAATTGCTAAATCACTAAATAAGAGTAAATATATCAGGAAAAAGAGACTTTTCTGATTTTATTTACCACCTAAACAAATACATCTTCCTATTTAATTTTAAATAGAGGATGAGACAGGAGGACAGGAGTAATAACAGTTTTTCTGAAGAAAGACTAATTAATCCTGACACATCATCAATTTTCTTTTCTTTTCACCACTTGGTTCTATGAGTAACTGTAAAATAGCGGATTTCTGGGAGTAAACGGTTTAAAAAAACATTTTAAACTAAAGTTGCTGTGAGACTAAAAAGAAAAATTGCAGGTTTATTAAAAATTCAGTGCTTTAGAGTGAAATACACTAAAAAGAGCTTGGTAATCTAGTATCTGTTAAGAAATAAGCACATGACAAGTAACACTGCCAGGGAAGCATTTACTTAAATATTCATGAATTGGGGTAAAACCTGAGACAGGTGCTCACATTTGAATAAGTGACTTATAACAGTACTTTTGTGTAAACCCAAAGCTAAAATAGTGTGAAACTCATTGACATTTGAATACAATTATTTACCTGTAAAAATATCTGGAGTTGGCACTTGTTTTATCCAGAAAAAGTGCTGAACAGTGAATAACCATGACAGGTGTCAGGGAAAAGGACTTTGATCCTTATGGGATGAAGGACTGTTTGGAAGATGCGTTAGCGCTGCTGACAGCTTCCTTACATCCATATGGCAAACGGGCGGACTGCATGAACCCAAAAGAGTTGTTGGACGATCTGATGGAGGTTGCAAAAGTTGTGACCTCTACAGAAATTACAATGTCAAGTTATGAAAAGCTGGCTAGAATTGCAATTTTGCTGAAAGAATCATTCTATGCAGTTGTTAGGAAAGCTGATGACCTTGCACTAAGGTTATACAGTGAAAAAGAGGTGGTTCAGAAAATTGAAGAACACTTCCTTCAATTTAAAAGTGAACACGAGGTCCTCACAAGAAAACATTATGAATAGATGTTTCAATTACAGCAATATGCACGTGCAGAAGTTGATTCAATGAACAGCAAAATACAATTACTTGAGGCATCACTATCTGAAGCCAGGGATGCTAAAGATGTGCTTAAAACACAACTTGAGGATTGCAAAGCGGAAAAGCGATATTTCTCCGTCATTGTCGGCATTTACAAGGTGAATGTCAGACGTCACAGGAACGCCTGAAAGCTTGTGAGGAGAAACTGGCCGCAGCAACAAACAAGATTTCTGACGTGGGCCGAGTTTGTCTGGAACTCAGAGAAGACCGTGGACAGAGTCCAGGTCACCCACAAACACCTCAGAAAGATGCTGTTGCACCTCCTGCTCTTCATTCACCCTCACCTAAAGTGGTAGGTACAGACCTGAACAGGTCTCCTACACCGATAATGCGACAGTGTGCAGTGAATGTGTTCGAGGCATGTTCTAAGACGCCCATAGAAGTGTTTCCTGGTGTAAAGGTTAAACCCCACTGCCTAGAAATGGAAGGACGGAGTGCGTTGACACCTCCTCCTAAAACAGGCGAGAAAAGGCAGTATTTTCAAACTGACAAACCACGTAATGATGGTGCACGCTGGGACAAAAAGGCTCCTCTTTCAGAGGATGAGCGTGATGATCGTAAATGGGATATGCGTAGGACGCAAAGATATGGGATCCAAGAGGACCCATATTATCAGGGGAAATCCGAAGAGGAACCCCCAAAAGACGTACCTAACCCTCCCCCACCTCGGACGAAACGAACCGAGGCGATAAAATCGCAAAGGTCCCAGGAGCAAAGCCCTACACCTCTGAGCTCGGAGGAGACAGAGAAAATACAAAGGTTTGTAGAAACTTTGGAAAACGCTGAAATGGAAATCCAACCAGGAGCACAATGTAGTGATCTGATCGCTACTAAATCTGAAGGCGCGAATGACAACATTACAGATGTAGGTGAAACACACCAAGACATTGCTGTTGCTGCCTCCAACAACCCCTCATCGGACGAAGGGGGGATAAACTCACACACAAACGATGATGAGTCATCGCAAACTGAAAACTCAGAAACTGATTTTCATGATTTTGAACTAGGCATTCCAGTTCTGGGAGGACTCCCAGATAACCTGGTACCGAGTCAAAAAGCTGGGCCAGTATGTTTCACGAAACTATCACAGGCCATCGCTCTTTTCTCAACCAATGACGTCGACCAAGGACCACAAACCTATGGTGTCTTACCCATAGACAGGTCCGACGACTCAGAAAAGGATTCGTTGGAGCTCCCCATGGAGCAAGAACCCTCATCAGTCTCATCACAGATTGAACAGGTGGTCGCCCAAGCCGACACTCTGACATCTGATGAAGAAAGAGACAAACTTCGCCAAGTTCTTTTAAAATATAAAAAGTCACTTCCAACTGACCCAGACATCATCCAACTTCAGAAGTTGGATGATCCTGCAATTAACTCGATGATACTGTATCTGACTGACCCAGACAAATACACCCCATCGAAAGGTAAACTGGATTCCAATCCAGACCTAAAAGTCCTCTTTCAGCTGCGCAAACAGTTAAAACTACTCAAGGACAGCCTAACTTTAGCTCATGGAGCGACGTCCTCACCCGTGTTCGCGGTCTCCCATGACCGAAGGGGGGTGACGCCAGTTAGGATAATGCTACCAGCCGCGATAACATGATCAAATCTGACATTCAGAGTGAGTGGCGCACCGAAACGTCGTTTCCTAGTTGCTTAATCACTGCTTTTGTCAATGTTGAAACGTTGTTTAACTGGTTGCTTAGTCACTGCTTTTGTCGATGTTGAGACATCGTTTAATTGGTTTTTGGTATTGTTTTGGACACCCCAGGCAAGAATGAATTTTGTTGTGTAGTTAAGTTAGAGACTAAGAGGCCTTTAACCATGCCAACATGCAGTTCATTCGTTAAATTGCAATCTTTGCGGAGTCAATGTATATTATTGCTACCTTAAGTACCATAATCTACATTGATCTCACAACGCTTAAGCCGAACCTACTCGAACAATTCTATTCGGGGGGATAGTTAATTCTTTTTGATGAGTCTCGCCATAGACTTCCAAAACATTTATGGGGAAACCAAACACCCAATCTCAAGTCGTTCGTCTAAAAGACAACAGACAATTGAACCAAACTATATTTTACCATGTAAAGCTAACTTAAACCAAGTTAGAAATGGAAAAATAGTTTGGGCCCCTTTTCTATAGGAATAAACCCCTGTAGTTACCCTTTTCAGCATGTTCCACCCCTTAACTGGTAGTTGTAGCTGTTCCCAACCATAATAGCTTACACACCAGGTGCATATAGGTTAAGGCCTTATGTAAAATCCCCTTCATAAGCCCACCTTAAACCACATAATTGCATGTCACATTTGAACCAGAACGGCACAGACTGGACATCCACCCAGCGACGACCTTCGCTGGAGGAGACCTGCAATCCTGACGTTGGTCTCCGCTCTTCATCCAGTGGCCGCATCTTCAGTTCAATCCAAGGGTACCCCTCTGTATGCTGATTAATCAACACTTCCAATCGTTGTGGATTTACCGTTGTGGATTATATGACTTTTTCCAATGGATTACAGACTCTGTTTCCAAGGGGTTAAAGCATTGCTACAATGGAATTACCGACAACGTTATGGAATTATAATCAACACAATGGAATTACCAAGAACATTGTGGGATTACTTTTGACTTTTGTTTTCCTTGCTGGATTACTCTTGACTCTTGTTTCTTTGCTGGATTACATCAAGCTTCAAGGACAATCGAAGGCGTAAGTTCATGTTTGGAATTCATCCCCATGGACAGGTGATGATTTCCAAAGGGGGGACTGTAGTGAACTTAACCTGATGTCAAAACTAAGCCTAAGGTCAAAACC
>NW_023623870.1:0-4118 GCF_014905685.2 Nematolebias whitei | reverse complement strand
CCAAACGTGTTCATGAGGAGCGACAGAATGAGGATCTCAGCGTGACGGGCAGCTGCTGCTCCGACATGGCTGACCTTTTCAAATGCCAACACCTCGCGCAGGAAACATCAGACATGTTGGAGCCACGTTCACTTCAGCTGAAGAAACAATCAGGTTTTAGCTGCTGAAGAGCAGAACGGCTTCTTGTTGTCGTCCAGTTTTCTTCTGGACGTTTTTCAGCGTGGTTCTCGTCTCGCAGTTTTCATCTATTTCAACAAATCATGAATCAAAACGTTCGGCTCTTTCAGGACAATCCTGCTGTGACTTTTGGTCTTGGTTCAACTTTAGCTTTTTGGAATATTTAGCCTTTTCTGCCATTTTTGTCCTCATAGAAAATGAATTGAGCTCATTTTACCTCCTTCACATCTTTAGCTCTGTTTACAACCTTTTACTGCTCCTTTCACATTTTGTTCTGCTTCAGCTTCTTTCTGCAAATTTAAAGCATTATTTTAGCTACTTTCAGCTGTTTTTTTCATCTGTTTTGTGCTCCTCTCAGATTCTTTCTGCTAACTACAACATTTCTGCGCTTCTTCTAACTTATTTCACTAATTTCAGCTTGTTAGGCTCCTTTCAGCTTATTATTGCAAGTTTAATCTTTTTCTACTATTTAAGCTACTATTTAGCTGTTTTATGCTAGTTTAAGCTTTATCAGCTAATTCCAAAATTTTTGCACTCATTTCTACTCTTTCAGCCCAATTCAGCAAAAATGTGCTCTCTACACTTCCTTCTTGTAATTTCAGCTTCTTTATGCTTTTTTAGCTACTTTTCAGCTGTTTTTTTGTGCTAATTTCAGCATTTTTTAGGTAATTTCCAATTTTTGCACTCATTTCTGCTTTGTTCAGAAAAATATATTCTTTCTGCTTTCATTTACTAATTTAAGCTTGTTCTACATTTTCAGCCACTTTTTAAAGCATTTTAGCTAACTTTAGCTGCTTTCAGGTAAATTAATGTTTTAGTGGTCATTTCTGCCACTTTCAGCCTAATTAACTTATTTCTGCTAATTTCAGCTTGTTATGCTCCTTTCAGTTTTTTTTCTGCTAATTTTAGCATTTTCAGCTACCTTTTAGCTGTTTTGGGATAAATTTAGCCTTTTCAGCTAATTCCACTTTTTAAAAAATTTTTTTTTTAGCTCATTTCAGCTCCTTCCACTTCCTTCTGGTAGTTTAAGCTTCTTTTTATCGTTTTAGCAATTTTTTTTTTTTTTTGCTAATTTAAGCTTTTTTAGCTAATTTCCTAATTTTGTGCTAATTTCTGCTTATTTAAACTTAATTCAGCAAATACGTGTTCTTTCTGCTTTCTTCTGCTAACTTAGGCTTGTTTTTCCATTTCAGCTACATTTCAGCATGTTTTAAGCTAATTTCAGCTGTTTTTCAGCAAATTCTTCAGCAATAAGCATTCACACTGCATTTTAGCAGGAAATGTAACTTCTCGTTATCTTTTCTTTAATCGGCTGAAAGAAAAGAACTTTCTGCAGATCACCGGATGCCGGTAATTCAATATGTTGTCTACAGACTTCGGCCGGCTGTGTTTGTGTGCAACATTCTGCTGAATTATTTATTCACACTCAGGGCTCCCGTAGTTTCATTAAACCTCGTTAATCTGCTTAAAATAAAAAAAGAAGCAGCTTTATTTGACGATCAGGTGATTTATTTTACGATGTACAATTTAAAGTTTATACAAAAATAATAAAACGTGAACGGAACAGTTCTCCCTCCTGCAGCAGAGTATATTAAAATATTTTAATATATTTTCCTTCTTTTCTTTTGTTTTGCTGCTGAACCAAATGATCTTATTTGTGGTGAACAGATGATAAATTTACATAATGGAACAGAAGAAGAAGAAGAAGAAGACAAAGTGTTGTGCTGTCGGGGTCGTCTGTTCCTCGTACGGTAAAATATTACATCCTTTCCTCTCTGGAAGGTTGACACGTTGGGCTTGATATAAAATAAATTAAAGATTGTGTTAAACTCCAGATGTTTCAAAGACGGGAGGAGGAGGAGGACAGGTACCGGTACGAGACCTCCTCGAGCTGGAACTTTGTAGCTGCAGTCTCACAGAGTTTGCCATGTTCTACTAAACTGCATTCAAGGCTGCGCACATTCTGTCGTTATCCACCTCAGCTTGTTTTGGACCCACTGTGGCAGCCTCGATGTGATCCACGGGAGAACCCTTTTAGAACAAGGACAGGCAGATCTGGACCAGCTTATCCATGGTCTGGTTTTTAGACCTAGTCTTCAGATGATTCCTGTCAGAGGAGACCTCAGTGTAGGGGTCAAAATACTGATGTTTACAAAAAATAAACTGAGAAGGGCTCGAGAAAGGTTTGAGACCAGTATGAGACCAGTATAAGACAGGTTTGAGATAGGTTTAGACAGGTCTGAGACCAGTATGAGACCAATATAAGACAGGTTTGAGATAGGTTTAGACAGGTTTGAGACCAGTATGAGACCAGTATGAGACCAGTTTGAGATAGGTTTGAGATAGGTTTGAGGTTGTTGTTTTTTGTGACAACTTTGAGACTGGTTTGAGATAAGTTTGAGACCGGTTTGAGTATTTTTTTTTTTTTTTGACAAGTTTGAAAAGGTTTGAGATAGGTTTAGACATATTTGAGACTGGTTTGAGACCAATTTGAGATGTTATTGGGACGAGTTTGAGGAAGATTTATGACACTTGAGACAAAACTTCATACAAATATTTGAACATGTTCAAATTAAAGTGAAACGCTGCAAGCCTCTGACACGGAGATTCCTCCGTGAACCTCTTGAGATTTTTCTGAGACCGTTTCCTGCCTGCTGGTCTCCAGCAGTTGTGTTTCAGTCAGATCCTGGTTTTAGTAAAGTTCTGCTGCACAAATTGACCAGAAGTCCAAAAGCTTCTCTGTAACCATGATGCACCTTCAGTGGGAAATGTTACAACTCTTCTGTTTTTTAGGCATAAAATATCAAACGTTTGTCATAAAAATCAAAGTTTTCCATCAGAATATGTCGTCACATTTCAGCTGCGCTCAGTTCAAGTTCATCAGATTAAAAAAAACTTTGAAGTTCTGAAAATAAGAAACACTTTTCACTCAAAGGATGTGGAGCGACTCTAAAGAATTAAAGCTGCTCTGAAGCCCGTCTGAAATGTTTGGAGTCAGGAACGGCTGCAGACATGACGAGGGATATGTCGACGGCCACCAGTCGGTCCAAGGGTGGAGCCAGGGGGTGGCCAACGGTGGCCTTGGGCCCTGTAGATTAATTCTGGACAGGACACCCTAACTTTTGGTAGGGACCTTTTTAACGTCTAGATGCAGCCCCACGCCAAAAAGGAAGTCTGACCTCACTTAATTTAACGTTACGCTCACAACACGCACAGACGGTCAGACGAAGGGTATTTCCAGTTCCCCCTCTTCGTTCTGCGACGGGGTCAACAAACAAACGTTTCTAGCTGAGTCACAACAAAGGGTCAAATCATGTCTGAGGCCTGCCAGCCCAGGTCTGCCTCATAAACAGACGTGTATAATCCTTGACGTGTTTAGAGACATCTCTCTGTGGAGTTCCCAGAAACTGAGGTCACACATGCAAACAGGGACCATCCGTCCAAAACCACTGATCATCAGCACAACAATCAAATGTTTCAGGCCTGATGGTCAACTCGACACCAAGAGGCGCTCTTTATGAGACAGATGTGGGTTGGCAGGCCTCAGACTGTCCAGATGACCTGATTTAAACTTTATCTACTGGGACAGTTGAGCTTTCAAACCTTTTTCTAACTCAGCTCTTATTTTTCTGAGCTCAAACCGACAAAGACCTAAACTCGTAAAGAACCGATGGAGTTACTGCACTGAGTCTCTTGGTTCTGGTTCTGGGTCAGACCAAGTGCTGGTGATCAGACAGAAGCTGGGATTAAGAAGCCTCTCAGTTTCAGAGGAGGTGCAGATGATGAGGTCTCTGCGGACTCCCCAAACCTTCGGCTGTTTGTTGATACTCGTCTCTCCTTGTAATCGACCCCATCTCCTCAGGGCTAAAGCTCGCTGGTTTCACAGTCTGAGTTCTGGACCTGGGTGAAGTTTGGATCCCGGGGTTTAACTGGACCTGGGT
>NW_023623869.1:0-4119 GCF_014905685.2 Nematolebias whitei | reverse complement strand
TAATCTGATAAATGACCAGTTCTGTTCAGATTAGAAGAGAAACCAGTTGAACGCTTCCTGTTGGACTTTTTTCCTTCACTTCAGAGCTTCAGTTCATCTTCTCTGTTTGATGGGATGAAATATTTCTCATCAGTGTCTCTCGTAGCTGCAGCTTTGTTCTGCTGTCATTGGGGGGTGAAGGGAGGGGTCCTTGTTGATTATTGTCTTCAGTGTTTTCTGCAGGAACCAAAGCTGCTGGTTTGATTCCAGTCATGTCTCTCTCTGTCCTCTGTCCTGTTTATTAAACCATCAGAGTCCAGTAAAGACTGATGAGTCTGACATGAGACATGAGGAACTGGAGGAGTTTTTCCTCCAGGACATCAGCTGGGTGGAACATGTTGGAAATAATGGGACTGATCTTTATGCAGGAACACAAATAATGTTGCTGTTGACAGTTATATGTCTGCTTTAAATCATCAGGTTTACACTCACATCTCTTTCATCATTTATTACGGACATTTAGCTGCAAGGTTCCTAAAAGACTCAGAAATTATAAGATATATGTATTTTGGGGATTTTTGTAGCATTTGATGTTTAACAACATATTTTAGTTGGTAATTTTTAATTTACAAAAGTAGTTTTTATACTAGTTTTAGCAGCAAATGTAAGCTAGAAGTGTTGATAACATCTTCATAAGAAACATTAATTTTACTCTGCAACACATGAATGTGGCATCAGCATTTTTGTCAGTGAGTAACTGTGAGCCACTTGTTCATTCATCGTCTGCAGTGTTTGTCATAACGGTAAGAATTAATTTTTATGAGTTAAGAATGCAGATTAGTTTGTAAAAGTTATAAACGCTCATAAATCCTAAAGTTAGAATGTTATTGTTAAACAAGGAGTTTATAAAAACAAGTGAAAGCTGTGGTTGAGGAGGCAGAAGGCAGCTCTTTGTGGTGCTCTTACTGCTGCCTATTGCTATGTGACGGTCAAACTTTATTACCAAAATAAAGTAACTGTATCAGTGCTGGAGAAAAGATCTTTCAGAGACATACAGTGACTGTGATTAGCAAACATGGAGCAAATATATAATTTATCTGAAACAATAAAGGAATCTGTCTCAAAGGAGACGACAGGACTTCAGAAAAACTTGGTCACACTAGAGGAACACCTGAAGTTAGCTTCTGATTCCACAAATGGGTAAAGGGTCATTTCACAGAGATGTTTGTTCAGATGTAAGTGGAACCAAATAAAACCAACCCCTCCTGTGTGTGTCTGAACATGTGTGTAAACTGCGTTTCCTTCAGTGAGCTGTAGAAGCTGTCCAGTGTGGACGTGGTGAACTTCTGCTTGAGAACAGAGTCACACTGAATGTCAGTCAGCTCCAACTGAACATCTGCAGGAACATCTGCTGTGAAACTAAAGCAAAGATCAAAGCAGCTCAAGGTCTGCTTCTAACTCTGTGGCGTCTGAGAAACACTGGTTGAACTCAGCATGGAAGTCTGTCTGACCAGTGACCTATCTGTCACTTTGACTGGAAGTTACATCCAGAGTGACCAGTGCTGGAAAAGCTGGGAAGCATTTGTTGGTTTGTTGTTGGGGAAACAGCTGAGTTTGACTTTGAACAGGATGTAACTCTACTTTCAACTCACAAGACGTGACACGATACTCAGTTCAAAGATCAAAACAATCCTGGACTCTCAGAATGAAACAATCCTGGGTTCACAGAAACACACTCGTCTCTCAGGAGACTTTAAGAACTAAGAACAGTTCTTCAGTTCTACATGACCTTCTAAAGCTGTGTGACCTTTGAAGTCAGGGGGGTCAAACTCATTTTCATATGGAGCCAAAAATAAAATCCTTTTCCAAGTCAACGGTCAACCAGGGTCAATATGATTTGAAAAGTAATAAATAAAGAAATTTTCCATGTTTTTATGATGTTTCTTCTTGAAAGATTTTCTTGCAGAAATATCATCTATAGATCCAGTTTCTTTACCTGATTCTCCTTCATGGCTTGAAGGGAGCTGCTACTTATCTCCAGAAGATGGAGGTTTGAAAGCTGGGAGACACACTGGACAGGTCTCCAGTCCATCACAAAGACACATGGAGACAAATGAGACAACCATTCACTCTCTCTCTCACACCTAGGGACAATTTAGAGTCACCAATGAAGCAAACCTGCATGTTGTTCTGTGGGAGGAAACAGAGTAAACCCAAATCTAAAACAGATTTTTGATGGAGGCAGAATCTATTTTTAATGTTTTACTCTGCATGACAAGTTACCTTACAGTCTGTGTTTCATTTGACATATTATTCATTTAGAAACATCTCACTGTGTCTGTACTTACAGAGCTTTGTTGGAGGCTTTGAGAACTGGCAGCAGCTTCAGAAGATGCTCCTTTTTAGCAGAATATTTCTTCAGGTCAAACACATCCAGATCTTTTCCTGATGTCAGTAAGATGAAGACCAGAGCTGACCACTGAGCAGGAGACAGTTCATCTGTGGAGAGACTTCCTGAACTCAGAGACTGTTGGATCTCCTCCACTAGAGAACCATCATTCAGTTCATTCAGACAGTGGAACAGATTGATGCTTTTCTCTGCAGACAGATTCTCACTGATCTGATTCTTGATGTACTGGACTGTTTCCTGACTGGTCTGTGAGCTACTTCCTGTCTGTGTCAGCAGGCCTCGTAGGAGAGTCTGATTGGTCTGCAGTGAAAGACCCAGGAGGAACCGGATGAACAAGTCCAGGTGTCCATTTGGACTCTGTAAGGCCTTGTTCACAGCACTCTGATGGAGATATTTTAGTTTTGGTTTCTTCAAACCAAAAGACCTCTTGGATTTAGTTTCCATAAAATTGAGTCCAGAGTTGATGAAGGTCAGATGGACATGAAGAGCAGCCAGAAACTCCTGAACACTCAGATGGACGAAGCAGAACACCTTGTCCTGGTACAGGCCTCTCTCCTCTTTAAAGATCTGTGTGAACACTCCTGAGTACACTGAGGCTGCTCTGATATCGATGCCACACTCTGTCAGGTCTGATTCATAGAAGATCAGGTTTCCTTTCTGCAGCTGCTCAAAAGCCACTTTTCCCAGAGACTCAATCATCTTCCTGCTCTCTGGACTCCAGAGTGGATCTGTTTCAGCTCCTCCATCATACTTGACCTTCTTGACTTTGGTGTGAACCAGCAGGAAGTGGATGTACATCTCAGTCAGGGTGTTGGGCAGCTCTCCTCCCTCTCTGCTTTTCAACACGTCCTCCAGAACTGTAGCAGTGATCCAGCAGAAGACTGGGATGTGGCACATGATGTGGAGGCTTCGTGATGTCTTGATGTGGGAGATGATCCTGCTGGCCTGCTCCTCATCTCTGAACCTCTTCCTGAAGTACTCCTCCTTCTGTGGGTCAGTGAAGCCTCTGACCTCTGTCACCATGCCAACACACTCAGCAGGGATCTGATTGGCTGCTGCAGGTCGTGTGGTTATCCAGAGGCGAGCAGAGGGAAGCAGTTTCCCCCTGATGAGGTTTGTCAGCAGCACATCCACTGAGGTGGACTCTGTAACATCAGTCAGGATCTGATTGTTGTGGAAGTCCAGAGGAAGTCGACACTCATCCAGACCATCAAAGATGAACACAAGCTGAAAGTCTTCAAAGCTGCACATTTCTTTGGTTTCAGTAAAGAAGTGATGAACAAGTTCCACCAAGCTGAACTTCTTCTCTTTCAGCACGTTCAGCTCTCTGAAAGTGAATGGAAACATGAAGTGGATGTCCTGGTTGGCTTTGTCTTCAGCCCAGTCCAGAGTGAACTTCTGTGTTAAGACTGTTTTCCCAATGCCAGCCACTCCCTTTGTCATCACTGTTCTGACTGGTTCATGTCTTCCAGGTGGGAGTTTAAAGATGTCTTCTTGTCTGATGGTTGTTTCTGGTGTGTGTGGTTTCCTGGATGCTGTTTCAATCTGTCTGACCTCATGTTCATCATTGACCTCTCCAGTCCCTCCCTCTGTGATGTAGAGCTCTGTGTAGATCTCATTCAGAAGGGTTGGGTTTCCTGCTTTAGCAATCCCCTCAAACACACACTGGAACCTCTTCTTCACACAACTTTTAAGGTTACGTTGACAAACTGCAGCAACTTGTCCTGAAC
>NW_023623868.1:0-4119 GCF_014905685.2 Nematolebias whitei | reverse complement strand
TAATTGCAGGATCCAACTTCTGTAGTTGGATGATGTCTGGGTCAGTTAAAAATGACTTTTCATATTTTAAAAGAACTTGGCGAAGTTTGTCTCTTTCTTCATCTGATGTCAGAGCGTCGGCTTGGGCGACCACCTGTTCAATCTGTGATGAGACCGATAAGGGTTCTTGCTCTTTGGGGAGCTCCAACGAATCCCTTTCTGAGTCGTCGGACCTGTCTATGGGTAAGACACCATAGGTTTGAGGCCCTTGGTCGACGTCATCGGTTGAGAAAAGAGCTATGGCCTGTGTTGGTTTTGTGAACCATACTGGCCCAGCTTCTTGACTCAGTACCAGGTTATCTGGGAGTCCTCCCAGAAATTGAATGCCTAGTTCAAAATCATGAAAATCAGTGGAAATCAACCATCCTAGCATAGTGTTTTTTGGGATCATCACCTCATCCATGCCAGTGTTACACACAGCAATAGATGTGGTCCTGGAGTCAAGACTCACTTGGTTCGTGGCTTCCACGGACAGTCCCAAGTTGAAAAATGCAGGAGAAGGTTGAAAATATGCCTGTTTATGGCTAATAGCTTGTCCAGCTATGATGTGGATTCGTACCATTAGGTTAATCACCTGAGGTGGTACTGTGGTGGTTTGGTTGCTAGCAACTTGGCAGGCCTCTGGAATGGTCTGCCCAGCCTTAAGGTTTGCTGTGTCTAGCACAGGAGGATCCTTTGTGGCTGGTTTCAGGGACCACAGCACCTTGTTGATGGTGTCCACGTGGACACCCAACCTTACCAAAATGTCAAAGCCTATGTAGGTTGCATGTGGTAAGTTTTGGATCACGAGAAACGGGTGAACCAGTTCTCGTTGGTTCCAGTTCAGTTTTAGGTTAATGACTCCTTCTGCGGTCATTTCCTGTGAACTATTGGGAACTAATGGAAAGCGGAAAGCTTTTTTAATTAGTTCTAGGCCCACGTGTTTGTAAACCAAGGTTTCATAGAAAGCTCGGTTAATTGCTGATTTATCTGTCCACAGAGACAGAACAGCATCGTTGGTGTGGGACCCTTGGATCTCTACACCTTTAACTACCAGTGGTAGGTAGTGTTTGGTGGACTCTGACTGCTCCAGCTCACAGAGGAGGCTGTCTTGTTGGGTCAGAGTTTGGACCACCGGGTGGGTCTCTTTGGTTTCACATGATTTCAGAGGAACACTCACCGGGCTCGTGTCCTCGGCTGAGGAGTCCTTTGCGCCTTCCGCGGTACCTGCTGTTAGGCAGTTTGGGTTACACTCCAGAGGCATTTGTATTGGCAGTGGTTTGCTCACCTTGGCCCACATCGTTTGATCACCATAATCTATAATCGCGTCGAAGCGATTTATAAAATCCTGGCCAACCAAAAATGGGAATGAGTCAACACGAGACACGTGTACCGGGTGGTATAGTGTCATTCTGCCAACCTGCATGTGAACCATTGCTATAGCTGTCAGGGTTGTCCTCTTCTCTGAGAGACCCTGCATTTCTATAGCACATTCTGTGAGAGGTATTATCCTGTTAACACCGGCAGCGGCTGTCCTCAGCTCCTCGAACAGTTTAGCTGACATAATTGTTATGTCTGCCCCACCGTCCAGGAGTGCTTCATGTGTGAGGACACCTTCGAGTGTTACTGACAGGTACGCCTTCTTGGCGACCCCCCTTCTGATAAAGTTACACAAAAACCTCTTAGGTTTTTTCTGACGTTTCTTCACACGTTCAGCCTTGTCTGTGTAATCTTGGTTTGTCTGAACCGTCAGCACAGCAGTAGCTGTTTCTGAGTGTTCAGCTTGCGATGACTCGTCATCGTTTGTGTGTGAGTTTACCCCCCCTTCTTCCGATGAGGCGTTGTTGGAGGCAACAACAACAATGTCTTGGTGTGTTTCACCGACATCCGTGATGTTGTCAGTCGCGCCCTCAGATGTGATAGTGATTACATCACTGCATAGTGCTCCAGGTTGGTTTCCCGTGTCAGTGTGTTTCAAAGTTTCTAAAAACCTGCGTAGTTTCTCTGTCTCTTCCGAGCTCAGAGGTGTAGGGCCTTGTTTCTGGAACCTTTGTGATTTTTTCACCTCGGTCCATTTCGTCCGAGGTGGGGGACGGTTAGGTACGTCTTTTGGGGGTTCCTTTTCGGACTTCCCCTGAGAATATGGGTCACCTTGGTTCCCATATCTTTGCGTCCTACGCACACCCCATTTACGATAATCACGTTCATCCTCTGAAAGAGGAGCTTTTTTGTCCCAGCGTGCACCTTCATGACGCGGTTTGTTAGTTTGAAAAGACTGCTTTTTCTCGCCTTTCTTAGGAGGGGGAGGCGATGCACGCCATCCTTCCAATTCTAGCGAGTGGGGTTTAACCTTTACACCAGGAAACACCTCTATGGGCGTCTTAGTATGAGAACATGCCTCAAACACATTCACAGCACACTGTTTAATCTCATTGATGGATTTTTCTCTGAAATTTGCCATCATTTGTACTGACAATTTAATGTCAGTGTGGAGATTTTTGCTGAAAACAAATTTAAAACCTTCTTCTTCCTCCATTCCGGTTTCATTTCTGTAACCAAAATAAGCTTGGAAGATTCTTTTGTAATAAACCTTTGGATGTTCATGCTTGCCTTGCGTGACCTTGTCAGCAGCCGGGAAACCAGCAGGTCCCGTGCAGGGGTCGTATTCCCTGATCAAAACTTCACACAGAAGGTTGTAATCCCTTCTCGTGGCATCAGGTTGACGCTCGATGAAGGTGAACACCTCTCTGTCCGAAGTGAGCCTTATCAGACTGATTTTTATTTTATTTATTTATTTATTTATTTATTTTTATTCATTTTATAATAATAAAAAACCACAAAACAATTAACATACAGACAACAAAAGAAATAAAATTATAAAATGAAAGGTGGCAGATGAAGAAAAAAATCTTATCATATCTGCCCCTTATTTTATGATAAACAATTTAAACAAACAACTTCCTTTGAATACAAAAAAGAGATAAACAACACATTAACTTCCTTAATCGCAATGAATTACTGTTTAAACTCATTTCAAATATATTGTTTCAACAATTTATCCTCGACCATTCTTTTGAATATAGGCATTGATTTAGCTTCTTTAACATCAGTTCCTAATTCATTCCATAACCCAACTCCTTGAATTATGGTAGACCTTCCTTTTAAAGTAGTTCTATACTTGGGCTTCACAAACATGTCTGTTCCCTTAAGACTATAACAACTCAATCGTTTAGCAATATACACCTGGATATTCGAAGGAAAAACATTATTGTGCGCTCTATACATCACTGACAATATATTATAATCCACCAAATCATAGAACTTCAGCAATTTGGTATTATAAAATAATATACTTGATGGATGCCGATAATGTTTTCTAGTAATAATTCTTAAAACTCTTTTCTGCAAAACAAAAATAGGCTTTGTAATTGATTTACATGCCTTTCCCCAAATACTAATACAATAAATCAAATGTGGAACAATAATTGTATTATATAACAAATAAAGTGCCTTTTCATTCAATAGATCCCTAACTCTATAAAATATTGCAATAGATTTAGATAATTTCATTTTAACAGAACTTATATGTCGTTTCCAGGACAGTTTGTCATCAATTATGACACCCAAGAATTTCGCCTCATGGACTCTATGAATTTCGGAGCCATCAATTTTAAATGAGACATCAATAGATTTATTTTTATTACTAAAAATCATATAATTGGTTTTATCTAAATTTAATGTTAATTTATTAAGTTTAAACCAAAACTGAACTTTATCAAGTTCAGTCATCATTAATTCCACTGTTTGTTCAATACTCTTACCAAAACTAAAAAATGTGGTATCATCAGCAAATAAAATACATTTAAGGAGACCAGACACCTTAACCAAGTCATTAACATACAAAATAAACAATTTTGGTCCCAACACCGATCCCTGAGGAACTCCGCATGTTATAGTGCTGTGATCAGATTTCACATCATCCATCTGAACAAACTGTGTCCTTTCCCTCAAATAACTAGATACCCACTGCAGCGCTACTCCTCTAATACCATACCTGTCACGACTCGAGGAACCCAGATGGAGCGAAACCAGAAAAGACAA
>NW_023623867.1:0-4119 GCF_014905685.2 Nematolebias whitei | reverse complement strand
GATGGATGGATGGATGGATGGATGGATGGATGGATGGATGGATGGATGGATGGATGGATGGATGGATGGATGGATGGATGGATGGATGGATGGATGGATGGATGGATGGATGGATGGATGGAAATAAAAAAAGCAAAAGTTATAGCATTCATCACTTTAATGAACTGAACATTTTGACACATGAATGGTTAAAAAAACAATGTATGCAGAAGTAGATTCTAAAAAAAAAAGGCTAAATCAACATTAGCACAATATTCAGTTGAACCGCTGGTTTGACCGACAGAACAACTAACGGTGAACTCCGCAGTAAAGATAGTCAGCAGCCTCTTTGCACACAGTTAGTATAGTTACACAAAAATGTTTTGGTTGACAAAATATTGAAATGCTAGTGCTAAACCTATAAAAAATGATAACCTTGAATTGTTTTAGATTATAGAAATTTACTATTTGCACTGAGTAGCTTGAGATCTTGATGGTCTTTTCTTCCTGATTCTCCAAACTGAGATTACTCTGACTGTTGTCCACTGAAGGTAAGATACTGACTACTCATAATAACCATATACTACTATACTCTGCTTCAACACAACTAAAGTTTTCCTTTAAAACATAGTTAACTCTTAGCACTACTTATGAAGCTGGTTTCCATTTTTTGTATTAACACATTACGAAACTGAAGTCATTTATTACAAAATGGCACAATTTTACTCCTATTTCATTCACACTTTGCTCTTGGAGCAGAGACCTTCTCAAGCAAATGATCCTATATGTCTGAATGTATGTTTATAAACAACTCAATATTATTGTGATGTCTGAACTGAATCCAATAGATTCCTCTGCTGTCAGTTGTGCTTCCGCTGCAATCCGAGCCGAAATTACATTCAGCAGCAATTGGAGACGAGCATGGCTCATTCAGCTGCACCGTAGCACTCCTGCCCCCTCTCTAACTTCATCATAGGGGCTCATGGGGGCTCGAGCGGGGCCATGGGAGTCTGAAATCACCCCGGTCCATTATTCAGAGTGAGACTAACCTGGAGTTAAGAGTGTCTTAGCTGTCTCCATCAGAGTTGCATGTTTCCCTACTGAAGTGTTCCCTTTGAGGCTTTTGGCTATAATGGACTCTGCTAAACTCGTTCGCTACATATTACCTTCAGAATATGTGTTCTGTGTGCTCCGGTTGGATGGACTGTCCACCTGCAATGTCATCTGCATAATCTTATTCAGGAAACAATTTTGGGTTTACTTCCTGCTTAGCTCTTGTTCTGTAGGAGAGTTTTTTATGGCATAAGGCACTGATGATTGTTCCTTATTATTATTATTATTATTGATAATTGCGCCGAATGTTTGTTTGTCTCGTTTGTCTCTGTGGCCCTGTGATGGACTTGCGACCCGTCCAGGGTGTACCCCGCCCCTTGCACAGTGATTGCTGGACATGGGCACCGGCGACCCCCGTAACCCAAAATGGAATAAACGGGTAAAGAAAATGGATGGATGGATGGATGGATGGATAGATGGATAATTGCGCCTCTCTGGGTGGCTGCATGTTGGAGTAGCTCCGATACATTTCATTTTGAGTTATTGCTTGTCAAAACTTTAATTCCTCTTTTTTTCTGGATGTAAATCGCCTTTTTTTTGGATGATTGAAAACCATGGTATCTGGTATCGGATGCTGTGCAGCTGGAAGGATTTTTACTGAAACCTTTTTACTTTTGGGCATTGGCTATGATGCATAACTATGGCAACAACGTGTTTTTTTTAACAACCAGGACCAGCTGATTAACATCTCAAAGTTCAAATACCTCAACTACAGCCCCAAATCCCAAAAGAGTTGAAAAGGAGGTGCCGTTGACGAATTCCCATCAACTTGGCGGTCACAGCTATCAGCATCCAACAACTCTTGAATGAAACCAGGATGATGAGCTATGACAACACTTAATTTCTATTTATAAAGTATTTTTGAATTGAATTGAATTTAAGAAAATCTTTTTGTTTTAAAACTTCTTAGCTATTCTGTGTATTTTATCTATCTTTTCTCTCCTTTTTTTAAATTTCCTGTTTATTGTAGTGTGTTTTTAATTGTGCCATGATAACTGCAGAGTTTGTGTTTTGAAGCGTTTCCATGCTGATGTCATTCTTGGCCGGGTCTCTCTTGCAAAATAGATTTTTAAACTCAACAAGAGCTATCTGGTTAATTAAAGTTAAATTTTAAAAAAATCATACAATGCTCAGTCTGGTTAATGTCTCTTTGTTTTCTTCCCTTTATTTTTGGAACTATTAACACACTCTTTTGTAGCTCAGTGTTTCTTTCTGTTCTTGGTGGACACAAGATCTCCTTGTACAATTAAAAAATGGACCTCCGGTTCAGAATTTCATCATTCATTATCTTTGCTTGCTTACTCCTTTTCAGGGTCACTGGTGCTCATGTCCAGCAGTCACTGTGCGAGAGGCGGGGGACACCCTGGACAGGTCTCCAGTCCATCACAGGGACATAGAGACAAACGAGACAAACAACCATTCACTCTCTCACTCTCACACCTAGGAACAATTTAGAGTTACCAGTTAACCTAACATGCATGTTTTTCATCTGTGGGAGGAAACCGGAGTGCCTGGAGAAAACCCACACGTGCACAAGGAAAACATGCAGATTCTAACCAGAAAGGCCTGGATTTGATCCGACGACCTTCTCGCTGAGAGGCGGCAGCTCTACCAACTGTGCCAGTTCAGAATTTGCTCTGAATATTTTCCACAGCTCCTCCTCCCATGAGGGTCGGATCATAGTCCACATTAAGGGAAACACCTCATTCATTCGCACACGTACTCCTGCATCACTGTAGGCTGTCTGGCTGGGATGACCCATTGACTGTGGAGCAGTTTTCCCTCTCCTGTTCGACGCTCGCACGTGTGCGTCTGGTTTCAATGACCACGACTCACCCACAGTCCGGATATGAACGGATAGACTGAACACCCCACTGGAAATTTTTACACTTTCACAATGCTTTTCTCTGCCCATTATAACAGAAGCAATTGCTTTTGCCATTAATTGCATCATGGCTTACTGTGTGTCACGGCTTTGTCACATTCTTTTTCCGCCTTTGCTTTTGATTCTGATTCATGACGTTTTATTTTTTTATTTTTATTCCACAGTAAACCAAATGGCTCTCATTATTTCCTCCCACATTTTCCTTCATGACGTCTTCACAGATCGGGTTTTTCAGAGCGCGGTTACCAGCAGTGTTTGTCAGTTGTGCAGCACACATTCTACTGTGCATGGTGGCCCGGAAGTGCAAAATACAAAAACATGAATTCTGGGTACAGTAGTCCCTCGCGACTTCGCGGTTCGTTTATCGTGGACTCATTCAACCTTTATTTAGACAGGTAAATCCCATTGAGCCTCGAGGACTTGTTTACAAGAGAGACCTGATATTTGACTCGCTCTATCGCTGTTTTTCAAAATAAGACTGGACAAGACACACAATTGGCTTATTGATGGAAGAGTCGCCCAATCGGCATGGAATTTTTATTTAAAATTATTTATTTAAAATTATTTTGCACCTCTGTGCAGCCCATACTGCAGGATAAACTTCCTGCTGCAGCTGATCAGCTGTTCACACGCATCGGAGAAGTGGGCGTGACAAAGAGCAGAGGAGGCAGGGAGCTGAAATTGTATTGTGCTCTTTTAGAGCGTTTAGAGTTTAGAAACATTGTTTAGAATATTGCAAGAGTGTGGGAAGGGTTTAAAACACCTTAATATATTTATATAATACTAAAATAAACTACTACTTGTACTACTATTCCTACTTCTTGGTTTTTCACTTATCACGGGGCTACAAGGTACGGATCCCCCGCATAAATGAGGGGCGTATATACATTTTAAAGCTCCCACTTGGCCACTTCGGCCTCTTTGTAGTTTTTACTGCCCAAGCTGTTAGAGCTGAAAGCCAAATGAGTGCATTTTGTTTAGCTATTTTCCTTTTATGTTCCAGTCCTTCACACCTGATGCCATATTTTTTTTTTTTTTTTTTTTACTATTTACAGCCTCAGGTTAAAAACATCAGCTCACTAAAACTAATAACAGTACATCCTGATGCATGCTTAATAATCCAGGTAGAAAAATCTAAAAAA
>NW_023623866.1:0-4120 GCF_014905685.2 Nematolebias whitei | reverse complement strand
AGTTGCCCAGCGATTATCCACAAACATGCACAACCCACCTCCAATGCTTTTCTCCGTGCGCTGTGTGTCTCTGTCAAAACGGAGTGTCGTATATCCCTCCAGGTCAGTGACGTCATCGTTCTCCGTAAGCCAGGACTCAGTGAAACATAGAAGGTTGGCTCTCCTGAAATCTCTGTCATATTTCAAAAGTCCAGATAACTGCTCCATCTTATTCCTTATTGAACGCACGTTGGAGAGCGTGATTGTCGGGAGGGGGAAGCGGCTGCCCCTCCTTTAAAGCCGGTTCCGTATTCCTCCTCTTGATCCACGCATTTTCTTTTTAGCTGTACCGGTGCCTGATTGATTTACTGACCGGGTTATTTCAGGGCAGCTGTGGAGAAGGGTCGGGGGAGAAGTGCGGGTTTGTTGAAAAGTCAGCAGGTAATTCCAAGAATAGGTAATCTACTGTTCCGTGTATCCAAACGGCCTGCTCTCAGCATTTAAAATGCCCCATATAGTCCAAAACAATAGCCAAACCAGTAATTTTGTTAACACATTTCTTGCCATGTTTGCCAAGCATAAACTGTTCTGCAGTAAAAAAAAATACGATATAATAGATAAAAAAAACTGACAAACAACAAGCAAGCCAGACGCCCAGGGTCAGCACTTGCGCATGCGCCCCACCAACTTACAGTGTGAGATGTTGTCAGTCACAAGTTGTGATTGTTATTTTGGTTCTATTGTCACTAATCAGTTCACGACTACTGTTACCAATCAGTTAATTTGATTAATAATCAGCTCTCCTGTTATTATTAATCTGTTCATACGGTTCAGCCGTAAACTGGTTGGTTCATGGCTCTTTTCAGCTTTTTTCCCTCCCCGTTGAAGTTTTCCGTGGCGTTCATGCATTCAGAATGCATAGTTACACAACATGCATGACAGACATAATTACGCAATGCGTAATTACGCACATGGGGAGCTGAGTGACAAGACGTTTTTTGGGCAAGTTTCTGCTTCATACGGTGTTCGTATGGACCCAGTGTGGCAAGGACCGCATCCGCTTCGCCCTTAACCCACTAAGCGACAGCCTTAAAGGGCTACGCCTATACTCATAGAATCTGGGGTTACAGTACGTAACCAACGTTAGTAGCCAGGCTGCAGCATTTTCGACGAGATGGAGACGTGAGAGAGAGACCTGACTGACCCCAGCATAAAACGAGTTACAGTAGTCCAGCCTGGTTGTAATAAATGCATGGATTAATTTTTCAAGGTCGGATCTGGACAGGACGGACTTGAGCTTAGCTATCTGCCTTAGCTGAAAGAAGCTTTTTTGAAGAACAGAATAATATCTGCTTATTAATTTTCTTTTTTTTTTTTCATTTAGCCTTTATTTATCCAGGTTAGTCTCATTGAGCCACGAGAACTCATTTTCAAGAGAGACCTGTTTAGGGAGCACATGGTGGGGGTTAAGGGCCTTGCTCATGGGCCCAGAGTGGGGCGAATGAGGGTGGGGGCAAGTGTGGGTGTTTCACCTACCCCACCCACAATTTTGATGTTGTCGGGGCCGGGGCGTGAACCGGCGATCTTCGGATCACAGGCCCACCTCTCTAACCTCTGCGCCACCATTCCCCCCTCCATTAAACTTAGAGTCCGAGTCTAAAACTATCCAGAGATTGGTAACAGACTGTTTTAGATATGGCAGAAGGGAGTCCAGGTTTGTAGGATCAGTGACGGTGGTAGAGTTAGGGTTAAACACAATGACCTCAGTCTTCTGATCATTAAAACTCAAAAAGTTTGCAGCCATCCAAGTCTTGATGTCATCAATACATTTTAACAAAGGGCGAATGGAGGAGGAACTGTTAGGTGTTAACGGCAGATAAATCTGAGAGTCATCAGCATAACAATGAAAGGAAAGACCATGTTTCTTCAGGATAGTAAGGGGAGGAGATACAAAAGCCCCTTATCCACAGGACCGGTTCTTGTTGGACCTTGTTGTGTCTGGTTCTGGTGGGACCTATTTTTTTCTGTATCCACAGTGCCCATAGTTCCTGTTTAGTGGGCGGATTGTTCACCTCTAGTGGGCAGATTATTAATGTCAACGCACCTTACCAGCTGGTGGCGCTAGTGCTACTTTAAGCTCTTTTCTAAGCACCACTAACATGTATTAGAAGAAGAAGAGCCGGAAAACAACACACAACCATAATGGATGACCTCCTTGATCTCCGCCCTCCACCAATGAATACGCCCCCTGACCAATCAGTGACCAACAGTGCACTGATGTCACATCTAGACCCAACAAGAACCAGACCTGGGACCTCAGAGAAGTAGGTCCCAAAAATGGGATGGGTTCCACCGCTGAAGGCATTGTAGATAAACCACGCAATCGGCCCAAACTAGTTACATAGGAGCCCCAAAAGGCCCTATGGATAAGGGGCTAAAGAAAACAGATGGGGTCCAAGAATGGAGCCTTGCGGGACCCCGCAGGAAAGAGGCACTGAAGTAGATAGAGTGTTAGCAAAATTAACACAGAAACTCCTGTCGCTCAGGTATGAATGGAACCATTCTAACGCTGCACCAGTAATCCCAACCCAGTGTTCTAGCTGGGATAAAAGGATACTGTGGTCCATAGTATCAAATGCAGCGGTAAGGTCAAGGAGTATCAGGACTACAGACTGACCAGAGTCATTTGCCAGAAGAATGTCGTTACAGACCCTAACTAAGGCTGTTTCGGTGCTGTGTAGTTTCTTAAAGCCAGACTGAAAGATCTCAAGAATAGAATTTCCACTCAAGAACTCGTTTAATTGAGTGAAAACTATTTTCTCCAGGATCTTAGAAAGAAAGGGAAGTTTGGAGATGGGTCTGAAGTTTGAGCAGGTTGAAGGGTCAAGTCCATTTTTTTTTATTAAAGGAGTTACCACTGCATGTTTAAAAGTGTCAGGAACCACACCTGTAGCCATACTGCTGTCTATAATGTCAAGAACAGAGGGTCCAATGGAGGGTAGGACTTGTTTAAAAAACGATGCAATGATGGGGTCAGCAGGGGAACCTGAGGGTTTCATATGACCAATGACATCATTTAGAAATGAGAGGGAAATGGGTTCAAACTGGTTAAAGACTGATGTGGCGGGGACAAAGACAGAGGGGTCAGCTGTGGTGTGAAGAATCAGTGACCTGATCAACTCAACCTTTTTAACAAAGAAACTGGCAAAGTTGTCACATGTAACTGCAGAGGCCTCCCTGTTGGCAGACTGAGGCACGGTTAAAATGGAGTTAATGGTGTTGAAAAGAACACGGGGATTGTGGCTGTTTTAGGCGATGATTTGGGAGAAATATATATATTTTTTAATTTAACAGTGGCCTGGTACTCTTTGTAACACGATTTTAGCATGATAAAAGAAACGTGAAGTTTGTCCTCCTTCCATTTATGTTCGGCTTTCCTGCATTGACGTTTGGCTGTGCGAGTGATCTCATTCATCCAAGGGTGTGGAGTGCGCTTTGGATGCCTAATTTTTAATGGTGCAACTAGGTCAAGCACCTTAGCACAGGTCTCTTGATGTACAGTGACTTGCTCATGGGTGATCATGGAAAAGGATTCACAGACTGAGAGAGAGTTTTTAGTAAAAGCAGATGAAAAGAGTGCAGCAGTGGAAGGGTTAAATATTCGACAAGGCCTTGCTGGAGGGGGTTTGGACTCGTTGACAAAAGAAGTGTTGAAAGAAATGGGTTTGTGGTCAGAGAAAACTGCATCCCCAATTTCTAACTCAGAAACAGATAAACCAAAGGTTAACACTAAATCCAGTGTGTGTCCATGCTGGTCAGTTGGTTCTGTTCACATGAGAAGATGTAAAAAATGACAGGTTGGTTTTCTTGGACTGTGAGGTCTCAGTCTCTGATAGAGGACATTTGCAAACTGAGGTGTACCACAAACCCACCCACACAGACCAGTATTTGCAGTTTGACTCCCATCACCCTTTGGAGTGTAATGAGAGAGCCGAGAGATGGATTTAGCTCAGGGGTGCTCTCTTACATTTTATAATATCTGGACTAGTTCAAGTACATGATATTATACTTAATTTAAACGGATTCTTTCATTTTTCTGGACTAAGTGATATTGTGCTTAGAAGTACTGTGTCGGAGATGG
>NW_023623865.1:0-4120 GCF_014905685.2 Nematolebias whitei | reverse complement strand
CTCAGCTGTTTTGAACACGACGTGGTATCCAGCCACGACAATACACACACACATTATAATTTCATTATCTTATATATACACATATCTCCATTATTTTTACTGTAGTTTATCGTTGTCATTGTTTCCTGTTATTCTTGTCTGTACTTTATATGTTCTGTCTGGAGCAGGTCTCTTTTAAATGTGTCTTTGTGGCTCAATGAAGCCAACCTGTATAAATAAAAGGTTGAATAAATCATTATGTATATATATATATATATATATTCAATCTTTATTGATACAGGTTAGTCCCACTGAGCCAATAGGACTCATTTACAAGAGAGACCTGGATTTTAACAAAGAGTGATGACAACAGTGGATAACAAACTGTTTTTCAATTCTAAAACAAACAAACAATTAAAAAAAATTGTATGACTCATTTGTGAATGTTTATTATTGTTGTTGTTATCACTGTCTTATTATCTTGTGCTCTGGTCCAGTGTCTTCATGGACTATGTGTGTGAGGGTGGACATGTTTGGAGGTTGCTGTGTTGAAGCTCCATGAATCAGCTTCTCTGCAGCTCTCAGAATCAGAATAAACTTTATTGGCATTGCACCGAGATACAACACGAATATGTACGTACAGTCGTCCGAAGATGGGCGGAGTGCACAAAGCTGCGGCTATAAATAATTAGTGCGGCCTTCTTTTTCTTACTCAGAATAATATTTTGCTTAGATAAGAAAAGGAAAGAAAACATGAGGAGAGACGGTATAAAAAAAAGATCTCTCACACCGTGTCCTAGACGGGGCACAATTTGAGGCATCAAAAAAAAACTACCACAGCAAAGCAACATAAACAGACGTTATACATTTACATATAGGCCGGTGAAAATATTGAATTTTTAAGGGAAAGTCGTAGCATAGTCCAGAGCCCCCCCACAGCCATTGTCCAGATAAGAGGTGACGTTCATCTTCAGCTCTGTTGAGGTTTTGTTACATGTCCACGGCCGAGGGGAAGGGAGGGGTGAGGAAACAGTCAAAGCATCTTTGTTGTTTTCCAAACATTCCAGGAGGAGTTGAGATAAGTCCGGCATCAAGGCCACAGTTTGGGTCAGGCAGAACTCGTGAATTGTTGTTTCTGCCTTTAAAGTCTCGCTGGTACATATTCTCTGATGGAAACTCCAAAACAGCAGAATTGATCCTTTACTCCAAAAGTCAAGCTCACAGCTTCTCCAGATTATTCCCACCATTCATGAGTGCTGCCAGGAAGATCACAGTCCTGATACAGCTGCTCCAATTCCCTGTCACAGCTCCACATTCAGTCCGAGCACTGTCAAGCTTCAACACCTCCACACGAATTTGTAGACAACCAGATTCCACCAACCCAAACAGTAGAATCTAGTTGTCATCATGAATCCATTTTGTTTCCTTAGAGGTAGAGGGTCCTCCTTACCCTGACTCCTGTCGGGAGAAGTTGATCGATTTTGTTGAGAGACCAGCTGATCCTTCCAATTAAGAGGTATGCAGGAAAAAAAAAAGAGAGGTTTTTTTAAGGGTTCACAGGACAAAAGAGCACAGCAGGGAAGCGGGTGGTGGGGGAGAGAGGGAAAACACGTCTGGTTTCACTGTAGAATAGCAAGAAAAAAACAAGCACCTTCTCAGCACCTTCACTGAGCTGCTGTTGTTCTTCACAGTTAGAAGGTGGGAGCTCTCGTCAAATGATGATCTCCAGCATCATCTTGTTCATGCCAGGCTTATCATCCACTGACCACAGACACCTGGAAACATCAGGGGGACCAGTAGCTGTTTAACACATCTGGAAGGAAACCAGTGAGATTTTAATATGACCATGACCATCATAGGATAATCCAAGATGGCTGCGCTCAGAGCAGTTGCAGCTTCACAGGCTCCCGGTACCATCCCAGTTTTTAGAAGTTTTGATATTGACTCTGTGCCTGACTCTGCGCGATTTATGCGTGTGAACTATAGCCGAACCGAACTGATGAGAATAGGAGCGGATTTGCCACGAAATATAGCAGAAATCAGCAACAAACTCAAAGCTACGCTCGGCAGAATGCAGATCTTAAAGTCATCTACCTGGAAGCTGCAGCAGAGGCGTTCCAGCGGGCAGAAGAGGAAGCGCTGCTCCCGGCTTAAGAGGAGAGGATGCCGGGCGGGGGTTATGGTGAGGCTACGAGCTAACGCTAAAGCCGGTAAACTCCCCATGCCGTCTCTCTTTCTGTCGAATGTCCGCTCGTTGGACAACAAGGTGGATTTACTTCGTCTGAGAGCGGGCGCCTCAGAAGAGATGAAGAAGTGTGCTGTGCTTTGCCTCACGGAAACGTGGATTACAAGTGAAACGCCGGACTCAGTCTTCCAGCTGGATGACAGACTTTTTTTTCGAGCGGACCGCTGCAGCGAGCTAACGGGGAAATCACGGAGGGGCGCGAAGTGTGCATTTACGGGAGTAAAAGGTGGTCCACGAACTGTACTGTTTTAAATAGCTCCTGCCCGAAGTTTTTTTTTTTTTTTTTTTTGAAATGTCGGCCACATTATCTACCCCGAGAGTTCACAGTGACTTTTATCACAGTTGTTTACATTCCTCCGGACGCTAATGCTAACGAATCACTACAGGAGCTTCATGATATCATCAGCTCGCTGCAGAACAAACACCCCGAGGCTCTTTACGTTGTAGCCGGAGACTTTAACCACGTGAATCTAAAGGACTGTCTCCCAAGCTTTAATCAGCATGTGACGATTCCGACACGTGGAGACCGCACGCTGGACCGTGTTTACACGAACGTAAAAGATGCATACAAAGCCGAACCCCGCCCCCACCTAGGACTGTCAGACCACATCTCAATCTTCCTGGCTCCTGCTTACATGCCCCCGCTGAGACGCTCCAGACCGGTACAAAAGAAAGTTAAATGTTGGAGCCAGGACAGTGGCCCCATACTGAGAGATTGTTTTGATCGAACAGACTGGCAGGTTTTCAGAGAAGCTGCTGTTGGCGTAAATCGACTCACTCTATCCGCCCCAAAGTTCGTTGTTTGGTTTTACTGTGGATCAAGGAAGTACAGACACTGAAACATGACAGACGCGCTCTCTTTAAATTCAATAATCAAATTTAATAAATTAAATGATTAACAGTCACAGATTACTTTTGTATTTGATTAAATGTTAGTTAAAGTACAAAATAAAACATTGAATGCGCATTCAATGGAGACAAACGATACAACCTGTAAGAGTGATCTGGAGTCAGCCTTTGCTCTGCGTTGTCTGCTGAAAGAGGAAGTGCTGCTCACCTATAGTCTAAATTAGGGCGGTGCTTGGTCCAGGCTTCTAGAATGTTCACTTGCTCAACGTGTATAGGGCAGTGACTCACTCTAGCTTCTAGAATATTCACTTGCTCAACGTGTATTGTGCAAAGTCCGGTTGGGTGGGTGCTGTCACAAATAAGAAACAGGAAGTATACTAGTCACACTTTAAGCTTTAGAAATTGTACAAGCAGAAACAGATTTTATTTTACAACAATTCCCCCTTTGGACCTCTTAACCAGAGGTCCAAACCTTTAAAATAAAATCTGCAATCTATCTGCGGCGGCGTGGAACCATCTCAAAGTCCTCAAGGTCATACCCTCTCCGCATGAGGAGTTGACGGGTGATTTCTGGGTCTCTCTTCTCTAAAGTGGATGTGATAAGGCGCACTGTCAGTGACCTCAGGCAAGGGATGCAACAGCAACCACAAGTAATCAGATTTGGACAAAATATAAAATGTATATTTTAAGTGTAAAAATAAGATGTATATTAGTAAAGTTTTTATAAAAATGAAGAATTTAAAATCTGAATAAAATGCAATACAAAATGTCAAGTGAACATATAGAATATAAATGCAAGTGTAGGCTAGTGGTACGAACGAAAACTCATAATATATATGACGAACTTATAAGACTTCAATTCCTCCTCCAGCAGCAAGGCAGTTATCTCCCTTGAACACACAAAAAGAGAGTACAAAATTATTGATATGAAAATTGTTATCAAAAAATGCTTCAAAAGGTTAAAAAAATCAAAATGTCAATAAAATATTAGTACGACATCAGAATGTGCCACACGTACTCAGGGGCATTCCCCTGGGGTGCTCAGAG
>NW_023623864.1:0-4121 GCF_014905685.2 Nematolebias whitei | reverse complement strand
GTCAGCGAACTACAAAGACCAAGAGACACCCGTTGCCGGTTCTACTTTTAAAAGAACTGTTGATTTTTTTTCTGCTCAGCCCGACCCAGAGCCAATGCAGATTGGTCGAACTCATTTAACTCCAGAAGAAAGACAAAGACGTTTTGATTCCAAGCTTTGTTTTTATTGTGGTAGACCTGGCCATTTTCTTGCTCAATGCCCGTTTCGGGGAAACGGAAGCTTCCGCCAGTAAAAGGAGAGTTACTGGTGGGAACTTCTACTCTCTCTCCCACACATCGATTTATGCTTCCTGTTATCATTCAAATAAATCATGATCGCCTCCCTGTGTCAGCCCTTGTTGATTCTGGTGCAGAACAAAATTTAATTAGTCTAGATCTAGTCAAAAGACTATCCTTACCTACCCTCGAGGTTCCTCCAATTTCCATTGCCGGTGTTACGGGCAAGAACTTGGCACAAGTTCTTGGTAAAACTATTAAGCTAAACTTAACGTCTGGAAACCATCATGAGATGATTGATTTCTTTATATTTGAGTCTCCACACACTCAGGTCATCTTAGGTTATCCCTGGCTCCAAGAACATAACCCTCACATTAACTGGAGACAAAAAAGGGTTGAGGGATGGAGTGATTATTGTTTAAAGAATTGTTTACGTTCTGCCATCCCTAACCAGCCCTCTGTAGACACTCCTCAGGAGACTACAGATATTTCTATGGTTCCCTCTGTTTATCACGATCTAGCCCCAGTATTTGACAAACAGCGAGCCTTATCTCTTCCTCCGCACCGGCCCTACGATTGTGCAATCAACCTCCTCCCTGGGTCTCCTTTTCCTACCAGCCGATTATACAACCTCTCTGGTCCTGAAAGAGAGGCCATGAAGAAGTATATTGAGGAGTCCCTTCTCTCTGGCATTATCCGCCCCTCCACTTCACCTGTAGGAGCGGGATTTTTCTTCGTTTCCAAGAAAGACGGCACCCTTCGCCCTTGTATCGACTATCGGGGCCTTAATAACATCACAATCAAGAATAAGTATCCTCTCCCTCTCATCGAATCCATCCATGAACAACTACAATCTGCAACCATTTTTACTAAATTAGATCTCCGAAATGCCTACCATCTCGTCCGTATACGGGAGGGTGATGAGTGGAAGACCGCTTTTAGAACACCACTCGGACATTTCGAGTATTTGGTCATGCCATTCGGTCTGACCAATGCACCTGCCATTTTTCAAGCTCTTGTTAATGATGTGCTTCGAGATTTCATTGGTGACTTTGTTTTTGTATATCTAGATGACATACTCATCTACTCGAGGGACAAGGAAGAGCACATCCGGAGGGTTAGAACCGTCTTGCAAAGACTTCACGAGAACCAACTGTTCGTTAAAGGGGAGAAATGTGAGTTCCATGTTTCCTCTGTATCTTTCCTGGGTTTCATTTTCGAGGGAGGATGTTACAGGACAGATCCTGCTAAGATCAAGGCGGTGGTGGAGTGGCCGATTCCCAACTCGAGAAAACAGCTCCAACGTTTCCTTGGGTTTGCCAACTTTTACAGGCGATTCATTAGAAATTACAGTCGAATCGCTTCTCCTCTCTCTCAATTAACGTCCACCAAGGTAACGTTCAAATGGAACCCTGAGGCCGACGCCGCCTTTAATGAACTGAAGTCGTTATTCGCCTCTACACCAGTTCTAAGTCATCCGGATCCTGAGCGCCAATTCATCCTTGAGGTTGATGCTTCAGACTCTGGTGTGGGGGCCATACTCTCTCAACGTTCTCCGGAGGATAATAAGGTACATCCATGTGCATTTTTCTCGAAACGCTTATCCCTTGCTGAGAGGAATTATGATGTGGGCAATCGAGAGTTATTGGCCGTCAAGTTGGCATTAGAAGAGTGGCGTCACTGGTTGGAAGGCACGGTAACCCCTTTTCTAATATGGACTGACCACAAGAACCTCACATATCTCAGGGATGCCAAGAGGTTAACCCCTAGACAAGCACGTTGGTCCTTGTTCTTTAACCGTTTTAACTACGTCTTGACCTTCAGACCCGGTTCCAAGAACGTTAAGCCAGACGCTCTTTCTCGTCAATTCTCTCCTCCAGATTGTACGGAGACTGAAGAAAGAATTCTTCCCCCAGCCTGTGTGGTGGGGACCCTCACATGGGACATCGAGAGGGAGATACAAGAGGCTCAACGTGACGACCCTGATCTTGGCACCAGACCCCCTAAGACCCTCTTCGTTCCCTCTAACATGAGAGCCAAGGTACTGCACTGGATTCATACTCACAAGTTTTCCTGTCATCCCGGTTCGTCCCGTATGCTCTCTCTCACAAGGAGTCATTTCTGGTGGCCCACCCTCACCGCCGATGTGAAGGAGTTCGTAGCCGCCTGTCCCACCTGTGCTCGCAACAAGTCCAGTAATCAACCACCGGCTGGTTTGCTGCAACCTCTGCCTGTTCCTAGTCGTCCTTGGTCACACATCTCGGTGGACTTTGTCACGGGTCTACCTCCCAGTGAAGGTAACACCACCATCTTGACCATTGTTGACAGGTTCTCGAAAGCGGCTCATTTTGTTCCCCTGCCTAAGCTCCCATCTGCATTCGACACCGCCCAACTCCTTATCCAGCATGTCTTCCGGATTCATGGGATTCCCTCCGATGTGGTCTCGGACTGTGGTCCTCAATTCGCCTCCCAAGTCTGGCAGGCTTTCTGCAAAACGTTAGGGGCCACCTCCAGTCTCACTTCGGGTCACCATCCACAATCCAGTGGCCAGGCTGAGCGCTGCAATCAAGACCTTGAGACCACTCTCCGTTGTGTCGCCGAGAAGGATCCCTCAGCCTGGAGCCAGCACCTAGTGTGGGTGGAGTATGCCCACAATTCCCACAAGTCATCCGCCACAGGTATGTCCCCTTTTGAGGCCTCCCTCGGCTATATCCCTCCCTTGTTCCCCAGCCAGGAGACCGACATCTCTGTCCCGTCGGTACTACGCCATTTTCGCCGATGTCGACGTGTCTGGCGACAGGCTAAGACGGCCTTGACTCGTGCTTCTGCTCAAGCTAAGCGATTTGCTGATCGCCACCGTACACCAGCTCCTTCTTACCAGGTGGGCCAAGAGGTATGGCTCTCCACTAAGGATATCCAGCTCAAGGACACACCCAGAAAGATGGCGCCCCGGTTCATTGGTCCTTTTCCCATCATTGCCATCATAAATCCCTCTGCTATACGCCTTCGTCTCCCTCGTTCTATGAAGGTCCATCCCACTTTTCACGTCTCCCAGGTTAAGCCGGTGGCCGTCAGTCCTTTGTGCCCTCCTGCCGACCTCCCTCCACCCGCCCGACTTATCGACAATCATCCTGCTTTTAGTGTCCGAACCATCCTCGACGTACGACGCAGAGGACGTGGGTTCCAGTATCTGGTTGACTGGGAGGGTTACGGTCCGGAAGAACGATCATGGATCCCCCGGTCTTTTATCCTGGACCCCAGCCTCATTACAACGTTCTTCCGTAACCACCCCGAGAAACGTCTCCGATCGCCTGGGGGCGATCCTTGAGGGGGGGGTACTGTGAGAGTTCCACTACCTGCACCTCCTCCTCTAATTGGCTGCTGATTACCACCAGCTGGCAGCCATCCACCTGAAGAGCTCCTGCTACTATTTAAGGCTGCAGTCCAGTGTGACTCATCGCTGGAGCATTATACCCTATTTGGTATTTATGCTTTTGGCCAGTTAAATGAAAGGTTTATGAGACGTACTTACCTTTGTTTCTGTGTCTACAGTCCTCCTGTTTTCTTGGCTCCTGTTTGGATGCAGACTCCCGTGGTCCTGGTTCATGTTCTCCGTGCCTCGCCTTCCAGCCACACGCCTGTCCTTCCTGTAGTGTTCCGCCTTCCTTTGGATCATCCCTGGTGACTAACGTCCACGCCAAATTCTTGCTTCACCATCTGTAAGGAAAAACAAAACAAAGATATTAAGAACTACAACTGGACTCCACTTACTCAACTCTCTTTCCCAGGATCTCCCAGAGATGACCCACTGTAAATAGACACTGTAAATAATAAACATCACTACTTTTTCTAACCAAGTCTTGTCTTTTCTGGTTTCGCTCCATCTGGGTTCCTCGAGTCTTGACA
>NW_023623863.1:0-4121 GCF_014905685.2 Nematolebias whitei | reverse complement strand
TTCTCATGCAAAGTTAGAATTCATGTTGAGGTCTGTTACAGATTTTTATGCATTTTCTGATTTCTGCCTTTGAATGAGCAAGTGTAAGTTGGTCCAAGGTTGGAGTCAAACGCAAAACAAGTTGTTGGAACGAACTGTCATGTTTTTAGAATCCTCTCAGACATAAATATAGAGGTTTTTGCACCTGTTTCTGAAACGCGCCAAAACAAAACTCTCTCTGTCTGTGAGAACATTTCTGATCTTTCCATAACAATTCTTGCTGCATTCTAACCTTTTACGTCACAAAACACACCCCGTCTGGTCGGTTCTGGCCAATGGGAATACTCCCAGATGGACCGGAAAAACAGCTCTTTAAAATGTCAGTACTTCCTGGTTTACTCAGCTCTGTGAGAGATCTGTAAACTACTCAGTTCTGTTGAAGCTCTGGAGAAGTTCTGTTGAGTTCTGATGGAGAAGTTCTGCGGCGCGGACAGTGCTGATATGTCCTAGCGCTGGACAGTTCTGTGAGAGACGGGATGATCCTGACATGACAACAGAGCTCTTCCGAGTTCCATGGGATTATAAGAATTTCACTCGCCACTACTTCTGACGATTCACAGCATCCTAAGGAGACGCTGGACAGGTAGCGTTAACGGAGCTCCATATCTGCTGATTAACCTCAGAAAGGTAATGAGTCAAGTTTCCTACCAAGCGTACCGGGGAGAGCTGGGTTCTGACAGAGAGTGTCAATTCTGGTGAACACTTCCCCTCCCATACCATCTTTACTCCCTCTAAACTTCTTTCCCATCTTTAAACTTTCTATCAAGTAGATATTCTTCCAGATATTTAGAAATGTCTGTGTAAAATGCTCATCCACATCCGTGTGGGTAAAAGATCATAATTGTACAGTTTCTTAAATGTCTGTGGTGAAGCAACGGAAAAATCATGGCCGTATGATTTTTCCTGATTGATTGCTTATGTTGTTATTTTCATAATTTGCCAAATTAATGTAAATGTTTGATGTTAAACTTTGATTCTGTAAATAAATGACCGCATTCATTTTGATGGGTCAAACATAAATGACGTCTCACGTTTGCATTTCATTAAATTCAATGCACGTTTTATTCAGTTCAGAAAAATGAGGAATCCGCGTTAATTGATGAATATATCTGAGCATCTGTTCATCTACATATTGGTGGCCCGTAACGTGCTCATAAATGACTGTATATTCGTGTAAAGATTTTTACATGTTGGCATAAAATAACAGTTTAACAGCTGTGCTGAAACGCGCTGGAGCTGCGCGCTTTGGAGCTTGGCTGTGCATGTTTACGCAGCGTGCTGGGGCTGCGCCCTTTGAAGTCTAAAACGCTGCATGTTCTAAGCGTTGGGCTAGTGATGTTAGATGCTGAAATTGTGTCATTCAGTCTTGTGGAAGCTGAAATTGTACGCCTGTTATGTGTGTATTCTGTTTAAACTGAGGTCCAAACGGACGGAGGTTCGGTTCTGTGGACCGGTTCGGTTCTGAAAAAGTTCGAACGAGTTGTTTAAATAGTTTAAAAGACGTTTCTGAGACCGGAGTAACAGACTCCGTACAGCTCAGAGTTAATCGTTACAAATTTTAACAGAAAAAGTGCATTTTGACAGTTTACAAGACGAAAAAGTTGCCGCTAATCTAGCATGCTGGTTGCTTTAACGTTTTTTGATTGGTTGAATATTGCTGCTGTGGAGCGCTCTGATTTGCTGAGAAGGTCGAATGACGTGCCTACGTAACTTCCTCTCAACCCTGCGCTGCTTTGCCATTGGTGATTTCAGTCACGTGACCCGGAAATGAAAATTCGTTTTCATAGGGAAATAAAATCTGCTTTTTAAAGCTGAAAAGCACTTTAAAAGTGTATTTTGATACGCTGGTTAAGTTCTTCGAAGCATACTCGCTGAAATTTTGCCACGTTAGAGTTTAAAATCCGTCATTAAATGATGTTTTTAAACAACGCTAGCGATGCTAATTTTAAGCTAACAGCTAACGACCGGAGCCTTCACTACGCTTAAAGTCACTAAATAAAGCTGCAATATTGTCCAGAAAACTCATGTTCATGCATAGAAGTCGTGCTTGTTGAAACTACGCCACGTTTACGCTTGAATTCGTTCAGAAATGTTGATTTTAACCGAGTTTAGCCGAAGCTAACTTTAAGCTAAGCGGCTAACAACAGGATGTCAACCGGACGCCACAGGAGGTCATAGCGACCCCTACTGGACAACACTAACAGTGTCTGAGTTAAAGTTATTAAGGTTGTACTGACATCTTCTGGATGAACGTGAGATAACAGGTTTTCACTTCGTTTTTAGGTATTTTGAGTGAAATTAAACGTTTTCTTTCTGTAAGACGAACTTTGAGGTTAACAAACTTCCTCGAGCTGCATTATACTGTTTTGTTATCTTACCATTAAAAGTCAGTAAAGTATTTACGCCCAGCGAGGCGTTTACTAGGAATTTTTTTCATTCACTGATAAATCCTAAAGCAGGTGCAAAAATGAAAAAATGAGAACTGTTGGTAGAAACAGAGACAGATAATCATAAGAGCTGAAAGTTTACTCGGTCGCTAAAAAGATAACGCACGTTTAATTGTTAAACTCAAAAAATAAGAGTAAATGCATCAGTAGAGAGAAACTCTTCTGATTTTATTTTACCACCTAAACATTTACATCTCCTATTTAAATTCTAAATAGCAGATAATGGAAGGCGAAGAGGTAAACACTGACCCCTTACAATCCGGAGATGCTGTCCAGACAGCTTTACATATTTTAACAAATTCAATTATTGGTAAACAATTAGAGCAATTGCAAGACCTTGATGACGATCAAAGACGTGAGGAACTGCAGAGGTTGTCAGAAGCAGCTAAAGTGAAGGAGGACACAAAATCAAGCCGTGAACGGTTAGCAAAAATTTCTCTGCTTCTGAAGGCGGAATTGGACCGTCTGGTTGAACGAAATGGCTTGCTGTTCAACGGATATGAGTCTGAAAAGGAGAGGTGTGACGAATTGTTAAATGAATCTGAGTTGCTGAAACAACAAATTCAGACTGATAGGGACCTCTCAAAGACTGAGCTGTCAGAACAGGCTCAATCATATGAGGAGAGGATTAGGGCTAAGGAACAGGCGTACCAAGCCGCGTGTGCAGATAACAATATGTTACAAGCACAGTTGCAGGTGGCATTAAAGGAGCTGGACGATTGCAAGGCAGACAAGGAGATAATACTCCGACAATGGCTGAATTTACAAGGTGAAAATCGGTCAATACAGGTGCGTCTGACAGCTTGTGAGGAGAATCTAGCTACAGCTACACGCCAGATTTCTGAAATGGGGCGAGCTGGTCTGAGACTCAGAGACGAACAGCCACAACCACCCCAGACAGATGCTGTTGCACCTCCTCCCCTTAGCCCCGTTCCAACACCCCCGCCTCGGGGGATAAGGACGGGTCTGCACCCACTTGCACGTCTTCCTCCCGACACCATGCAGTCCTCTCCACCCCCATCTCGGAGGGTGGGGACAGACCTGCACCAATATGCGCCTCCTCCTCCCAACCCTTATCAGCCACCCCCACCCCCATCTCTGAGGGTGGGGACAGACCTGCACCAATATGCACCTCCTCCTCCTGACCCTTATCAGCCACCCCCACCCCCACCATGGGCGGTAGGGGCAGGCCTTGACCAGTCTGCACCACCAGTCACACAAGTTAGACCGTTGATACAGTCTCCTTCAATGGATGATTTGCAGAAGATCTCAAAATATGTACAACGCTTCGTTCCCGGACCGATGGGATCAGCTGGAACAAAAGCGTATCTCAAAGATCTGGAGTTCAGATTGGGCTCTTATCCTAATGCTACGGTAGAAGATAAGATCAGGCTGATGCGGCTCACTTCGGACAGAGAGGTGTTCACCTTCATCGAGCGTCTACCTGATGCAACCAAGAGGGATTATAACCTTCTGTGTGAAGCTTTGATCAGAGAGTACGACCCCTGCACGGGACCTGCTGGTTTCCCGGCTGCAGACAAGGTCACGCAGGGTAAAACTGAACATCCAAAAGTTTATTACAAAAGAGTCTTCCAAGCTTATTTTGGTAACAGAAATGAGACCGGAATGGAAGAA
>NW_023623862.1:3138-4122 GCF_014905685.2 Nematolebias whitei | reverse complement strand
AAACTAACAATCACATTGTACTAACCAGTGTACTTTGGTTTCCAAGCACAGTATACGGACAGACTGCAGTAAAGTTAGTTTTACTTTGGGCATTGAACATTCACGCTCTGTAGCTTTAGCAGTGTCCAACATCCAACACAAAACTAACTTTACCATGGTATACCCACTACAAAAATATAAACTACACCACTGTAGTGGACTAACCAGTTTGATGGTGCTCAGGTGGTTCCTGTAGTTCACCTTCTTCCCCACTGCCTGCTCAAATTCTTGAACTAGTTTGAGGCAATCATGGCCAAAGTGGTTCAAAATATCCCAATTCATGCTCAATAATCCAGACAGAAAAATCTAATAAAGTTAAGTCAGGTCCTCTGGACGGTTTCTTTTTGTTGAAATGTTTCATCTTTCATCCAGAAGACTTCTTCAGTCCGAAACTGTCCAGAGGACCTGACTTAACTTTGTAAGATTTTTCTACCTGGATTATTTAGCATGAATCATGTCATTTTGTTTTTATTAAGTAACAAACAAGTTTTAGTTTATCCAAACTTCTCGTGCCTGCCTGTATCCTGGGTCTCAGTCCTACACCGACCACAATAGACTAATCTCCCTCATCAGGAATGAACGGTTCTTGTGCTGCTCAGCCAGAACAACTCACCAGCTAGGACATTTCCCAGGCCATCCGACTGAATTCTGTCTGTATGGTTCTTGGACTGACCACCCAAAACCAGTCCATGGTTCTTACCTTTTTGAGAAACACCCCTCTGTATTTTGTCCCAGCTCTCATGTGTTGTATTTGAGTTATATGCGTTTTGTAATTCTTGTATTTTTTACTCACACATGCTATTTAATTTCTCCTCAATCTATTCCTGCATTTCAGTCTGCCTACCCCTCTCACTCTCACCTGTTCCTGTATTCAACTCAGGTTTCTCCACTTACCTCATCATTCATTCATTCATTCATTCATTCATTCATTCATTCATTCATTCA
>NW_023623862.1:0-3128 GCF_014905685.2 Nematolebias whitei | reverse complement strand
ATTCATTCATTCATTCATTCATTCATTCATTCATTCATTCATTCATTATCTTCATCTTGTTCCAGAGTCAGGATGCAGAGGCAGCAGCTTAAGCAGAGAGGCCCAGACATTGCTTTTCATAGCCACCTCCTCTAGCTCTTGTGGGCAGACTCTAAGGTTCCCATGCCAGGCAAAAGACAGTCTCTCCAGTCTGTCCTGGGTTTTCCCCGGGCTCTCCTCCCAGTCAGATATTCCCGAAGCACCTCCCTAGGGCGGTGCCTGGGTCCTTCCTTACCAGATGCACTGTTGTGCATTTGGTAAGGAAATGTATCTTTTCCCAATAATGCAATAAATCTGGGAAGGATCAGATGTCCCAGCTTTTTATCAGCCTTGAATGCTACATTACCTTTGTGAATCTGGAGCAGCAAAATGGTCTCAAAAGTCACATTCACAAGCAAGCTGATTCATACACCAGTGTTCACTGATTTGTCCACAGCAGATTTGTGCATGTGCATTTGACAATTTGTACACATATCTGCAGAATATTCCTGCTTGTGTAAATTGAAATGTGTACATTTGAATATCTGCTGTGCAAATCTTGTAGTACGTATTTGTAAAACCTGTAGTAACCTGTAGTAACCTGTAGTAATCTAATTGTAACTGGTAAATGGACTGAACTTATAAAGCACCTTTCTATCTAGTCAAGATACTCAAAGTGTTTTACACTACAATCTGTGCCACACAGCACTCTACTAGATCTCTAGAAAGATAATCTGAATCTGTAGAGACTAATCAGTGCTTTATTACATTCATACACCGATGAGACCGAGGCAGTGAGGGATTCAGTCAGTGTCTTGCCCAGGGACACTTCAACATATGACTGCTGGTGGAATCAAACCACCAAATCTCCCATTGGAGGACGACTGCTCTAACCACTCAGCCGCTTGTGTGACAACTTTTGAGAGTGATTTATTTTCATACAAGAGGAACTGTATGAAGCTGTTCTGGACAGCAACAACCTGGCTCCATCTTATATTACAGATCTTATTGTTCCGTATTTTCCTAACAGAGCACTTTGCTGTCAGGCTGCAGGTTTACTTGTGGTTCCTAGAATTTACAAAAACAGAATGGGAGGCAGATCTTTCAGTTTTCAGGCTCCTCTCTTGTGGAACCAACTTCCAATCTCTGTCCATGAGGCTGACACATTATCCAGTTTTAAAACTAGGCTTAAGACTTTCCTTTTTGCTAAATCCTACAGTTAGGGTCGACTTGGGTTTCCTGAGCTGTCCCTTAGTTATGCTGCTATAGGCTTAGACTGCTGGAGGACAAACTGACCACACTTATCACTCTACTACTGTCTTTACTTACTCTGCTCAACCTGTTTTGTATTTGTAATTATTTTTTCTATCCTTAACATGTGTTTTTGTCTTTCAGATACACCTGGACCTATACCTGGACCTACCATTCTGTGTTCGTCTGTCTCTCCTTCCTGTCCTCTCAACCAGCCGGTCAAAGCAGATGGTCTCTTGTCCTGAGTTTGGTTCTGCTGGAGGTTTCTTCCTTTTAAAAGGGAGTTTTTTCTTTCCACTGTTGCCACTGTGCTTGCTCAGGATGGGAGACTGCAATGAAGCCAAGATTCAACTTGTCTGCTGGATTCCTTAGATAGAGAACTTTACTAATTGACTTTTATGTGAATGTTCCTGTAAAGTGCCCTGAGACAACTTTGTTGTGACATGGCACTATATAAATAAACTGAATTGAATTGAATTGGAATCAGTGCTGCACACATTTAGAGAAGTCACAAAAAATGGTCAGATGTAAAGGTACTGTAGATGAATAGATTAGTTATGCAGTGTGTCTCATATACAAAATTAAGTGTCATATGTTCATGTCCAACACCACTTTTATGGATTACACACTATTATTGTAAATAAATGCTGAAGATGGATGAAGCTCTGAGGCATTTCTAATTTTATACTATAGACACACCCAGGAGCTTGGTAGAATACTTCAAAACCTTAGTTTAACCAACAAAATTCAAGAGGTCACTCACTTAACCACTGACTAGTAATGATGCTGTGAGGGCAGAATGATGTTTGAGGTTGCACATTTTGATATCAGGGGAAATATTGTTTGACCATTAAATAAATTAACTCGCCAAGAAGCCACCCCTTCTTATCCTGCACCGTGTCAGCTTGTATTCTGTTTCCAACCATGCTGTTCATTAAAATAAAATAATTCACCTCACCAGAATGTTGGTTAATTGCATTTACACATCATATATAATTTCTACACTTATTAAATGAAACTGACTCATAATGTCTCTGTTCTGTGACAGTGCTTTTTCAGCAGTGTGCGTAGTTGATAGCTCCAATTGCTTCAGGACACAGATCTCACTGCAAATTGCATTCCTTGTCGTTTTGTGCTCCTAGACTGGCTGCAGCCAGTGTGTGTGTGTATGTTTAATATTTTGTACTGTTTTAATATGTTTAAAGGATTTATTTGAGTAAGCTGAAGTGACAAGCTATGACCAATACGAGGAGATTCTGGCAAAGCATTCGTCGACTCAGAAAAGGAAAGCAGACCCCTTCCCAGGTTGTGCTTGGTTTGTGGGGGATTGCTGACTGAGGATATACTGTAGTTGAGTGGTGGAAGAAGCACTTCGAGGATCTCCTTAATATTCCCATCATGTCCACCAGGACTTACCCTCCAACGACTTGGAGGAAGATTAGTCCATTACCAAGGCAGAGGTCACCAAGGTAGTCAAAAGGTCCTCGGTGGCAGGACGCCAGAGTTGACGAGATTCGCCCTGAGATGCTGAAGGATCTGGATTTTGTGGCGCTGTCATGACTGACAAGTCTCTTCAATGTCACATGGAGGGCTGGGACAACGTCTGTTCGGTGGCAGTTCCCATTATGGTTCCCATGGTTCTCGACTGGAAACAAGTATTCCCTCTCTGGGTCATGTGGGAGACATACTGAATTATTAATTCAGCTGCTAACTGAGTTTACCTCCAAAATGTGTGTTGTTCCACGACAATGTTTACCTTGAGAGTGAAGTAGTCCTGTACAGTATCGCCATCAGCAATGTGTCTCCAGTATTTGGCAGTGTGTAGAACATCCTCTGCCCCTCCGTGCCTAAACAGTGAC
>NW_023623861.1:0-4122 GCF_014905685.2 Nematolebias whitei | reverse complement strand
GACCTCAATCTTCCACTTGCACTGCTCCTCCAGGGTCCGTGACCTCGGTCTTCCACTTCCACTGCTCTCCCAGACTTCGAGACCTCAATTTTCCACTTCCACTGCTCCTCCACGCTCCGAGACCTTGATCTTCCACTTCCACTACTCTCCCAGGCTCCGATACCTCGATATTCCTCTTCCACTGCTTCTCCAGGCTCTGAGACCTTGATAGTCCATTTCCATTTCTCTTCCAGGGTCCGATACCTCGATCTTCCACTTCCACTGCTCTCCCAGGTTCCGAGACCTTGATCTTCCACTGCTTTCCCAGGCTCCGAGACTTTGATCTTCCACTTACACTGCTCTCCTAGGCTCTGAGACCTTGATCTTCCTCTTCCACTGCTCTCCCAGTCTCCGAGACCTCGATCTTCCACTTCCACTGCTCTCCCAGGCTCTGAGACCTTGATCTGCCACTGCTTTCCCAGGCTCTGAGAAATTGATCTTCCACTTACACTGCTCTGCTAGGTTCAGAGACCTTGACATTTCACTTCCACTGCTCTCCTTGGCTCCGAGACCTCGATCTTCCACTTCATCTGCTCTCCCAAGCTATGAGACAATGCCATTGCTCCTCCAGGCACTGAGACCTCGATCTTCTATTTCTACTTCTCCTCCAAGCTCTGAGACCTCAATCTTCCACTTCCACTGCTCTTCCAGGCTCCGAGACCTCTATTCTCCACCTCCACTGCTCTCCCAGGCTCTTAGACATTGATCTTCCACTTACACAGCTCTCCCATGCTCCGAGACCTCCATCTTCCACTTGTATTACTCTCCCAGGCTCCAATACCTCGATATTCCACTTCCACTGCTCCTCCAGGCTCCGATACCTTGATCTTCCACTTCCAGTGCTCCTTCCAGTCTCTGAGATCTCGATATTCCACTTCCACTGCTCCTCCAGTGTACGAGACCTCGATCTTCCACTTCCACTGCTCTCCTAGGCTCTGAGACCTTGATCTTCCACTGCTTTCCCAGGCTCCGAGAAATTGATCTTCCACTTCCACTGCTCTCCTAGGTTCAGAGACCTTGATATTTCACTTCCACTGCTTTCCTTGGCTCCGAGACCTTGATCTTTCACTTCCACTGCTCTCCCATTCTCCGAGACCTCGATATTCCACTTCTAATGCTCCTCCAGGCACAGAAACCTCGATCTTCCTCTTCCAGTGCTCCTCCAGGCTCCAAGACCTCGTTCTTCCACTTCCACTGCTCCTCTAGGTTCCGAGTGTAACGATCTGCACCTGCCCTGCTCTGTGCAGATAGTTAATGACTCTCAGGTGTCACGTATTGTGTTTAATTAGAGACTCCCCTTTATATACTGTGCTCTCCTGCATCTCAGGCAGGGGAGCATTACGTGCTTAAACTACATCTGCACGGTCGTCTCCTAGTGTCTTGGTGTTTCCTGTTTTTCCTACGAGTGTAAGTAGTATCGTTGTCCCGACAGCATTATTTGTTATTGTTGCCTTTTTATGATTAAAACACCTTTTTTGTAACCATTGTTGGAGTCTGTTGTGGCTTATAAGAACCACATTGGCGTTCAATTCAGCTGAAGCGGTACCTTAGTTCAAAAGATTTATTTGACAACGGATTACAAGTATTCAGAAGATCAAAAACAATTACAATTGTGTGCATACAACGGGCATTTTTCAGACAGACCTGTATCAGCGCCAATCTCCAGCAAAATGTACCGACCTCTCCTGTGACTCTGCACCTTATCCTAGATTTCTGCAGCCTCGGCTTCTGATTGGTTTAAACACCCCATTGTCATGGTTACGGGGCTCTTCTGCCTGCTAGATAAGTGTTGGAGGTCACATACCATAAGATAAAGTTCATGGCCCTTTGTTAGCTGGTGTTTTAGCTGAAGATTTTACCCTGAGCTGATCACACTTGTTAAACGATTAAATGCTACTTTCTATTATCTTTACTAATTATGTTTAGTCAACTATATTAAGTTTAAGCAAACTATATTGAGTTTAAAGTAGAGAAATGTGCTCAGAGACTCTTAACGTCCCCCAGCCTATGTGTGTGCGTGTCAGTCCCTGTGTGTGTGAGAGCGTAGTTGTGTGTGAGTGAGAACTTATACGAATGTGAATTAGCTGAAGATTTTCTCTAGTTAATGTAAGATTATATTTAAGCAAACTACCTGAAGTTAAGATTCTATTTAAGCAAAGTAACTGATACTTAAATGATTGTAAGGTAATAAAAAACCCTTCAAAGAATGACACATACTCATTTTATAACATGAAATTTCAGGCTTGATTAAAATAATAATAAAAGATAAAACATGAAATCCAACAAGTCCTGCTTGCATTTTGGTCTCAACCACCGCCCGACCGTGACAGAATGCTCCCCTCAACAAAGAAACCCAGCAAGCAGCTCCACTTTTTTGAGTATTTTTCAAGTAACACAGGAAGAAATGTCCATCGAGAGAAAAGAGAGTGGGACAGGAGATCGCCTCGCTCTTACCTGGCACACTCCATGACGGCTTCCAAGCCCTCGAGGTTTCCTGCTCCGCCACCAGTGGACTTCACTGCTGCAGCCCCTGTGGTTGCTTCCAGGCCTACCACAGTCTCCGTAGTTTTTAAATCTCCTGCAGCCTCTGATGAGTCCACGCCCCCGGTGGGTCCCACGTCCTCAGTTGTTCCTCTGTCGGCGGCTACTCCTACACCTCTCAGTTTCCGAGGGGGTTCCGGCAGATGCTCCTCGCCTCTCCGTTTCCGAGGGGGTCCCGGCGGACGCTCCTCGCCTCTCCGTTTCCGAGGGGGTTCCGGCGGACGCTCCTCACCTCTCAGTTTCCGAGGGGGTCCCGGCGGACGCTCCTCACCTCTCCGTTTCCGAGGGGGTCCCGGCAGACGCTCCTCATCTCTCCACATCTCCAGAGGGGTTGGCGCTCTCCACATCTCCAGAGGGGTCGGCGCTCTCCACATCTCCAGAGGGGTCGGCGCTCTCCACATCTCCAAGGGGGTCCCGGCAGACGCTCCTCATCTCTCCGTTTCCGAGGTGGTCCCGGCGGACGCTCCTCATCTCTCCGTTTCCGAGGTGGTCCCGGCAGACGCTCCTCACTTCCCCTGCTCCGAGGTGGTTCCGGCAGACGATCCTCACCTCTCCTGCTCCGTGGGGTTCCAGACGGACTCCGCTTCTGCTCCTAGATTGTTTGTTTTTGGTGCCCTTCGGCCTTTGGGTTTTTCCCCCGCCACCCACCCAAGTTGGGTTGGGGTATTTTAGAACGTCAGGTGCCGTTTATTAGAGAGGGAGATACTGTAATGATCTGCACCTGCCCTGCTCTGTGCAGATAGTTAATGACTCTCAGGTGCCACGTATTGTGTTTAATTAGAGACTCCCCTTTATATACTGTGCTCTCCTGCATCTCAGGCAGGGGAGCATTACGTGCTTAAACTGTATCTGCACGGTCGTCTCCTGGTGTCTTGGTGTTTCCTGTTTTTCCTACGAGTGTAAGTAGTATCGGTGCCCCGACAGCATTATTTGTTATTGTTGCCTTTTTGTGATTAAAACACCTTTTTTGTAACCATTGTTGGAGTCCTACTTGCAGTTGGGTCTCAACCACCGCCCGACCGTGACACCGAGACCTTGATCTTCCACTTCCACTGCTCCTCCTGGCTCCGAGACTTCAATCTTCAAATTCCACTGCTCCTCCAGCCACTGAGACCTCGATATTCTACTTCTACTGCTCTCCCAGGCTCCAAGATCTTGATTTTCAACTTCCACTACTCTCCCAGGTTCCGAGACCTCCATCTTCCACTTCTACTTCTCTTGCAGGCTCTGAGATCTTCATATTCCACTTCCACTGCTCATCCAGGCTCCGAGACCTCGTTCTTCTACTTACACTGCTCTCCTAGGTTCAGAGACCTTGATATTTCACTTCCACGGCTCTCCCAGTCTCCGAGACCTCAATATTCCACTTCCAATGCTCCTGTAGGCACAAAAACATTGTTCTTCCACTTCCACTGCTCTCCTGGCTCTTAGACCTCAATCTTCCACTTCCACTGCTCTCCCAGAATCTGAGACCTCGATCTTCCTCTTCCATTGCTCTCCCAGGCTCCGAGACACTTCCATTGCTCCTCCATGCTCTGAGAC
>NW_023623860.1:0-4123 GCF_014905685.2 Nematolebias whitei | reverse complement strand
TATATATATATATATATATATATATACATATATATACACACACACACACACACATGTGTGTATATACACATACATACATACATACATACATACATATATATATATACGTGTGTGTACACAGTAAAATTAATATTTATTAATGAATATACTACTACATTATATTTATACAATGAAGATGTGCCGCCATCTACTGGACCTTTAATGTAAAATCACATTACAACATCCATCCATTCTCTTTACAGCTTCTTCTGTTTGTTTTCACTTCAAACTCACTTCCAAATAACATAAAGTGCTTGTTCAAGACATAAAATACAGATTAAAATAAGCACTTCATGTTTTTTTTTAAGTCAGCTTGAAAACAAACAAACAAAAAAAAAACAACACTACAACAAACTCAATGATTTGGTGTTTTTGACTGGAAATCTTTACAGTAAAAGTACATGAGCTGTTTCCCGGCTGGATATGCGGTCCAGCTCTGCCTGGACGTCGCTCAGGCCCAGCTTTGAACCTAAAAAGGACATTTATTAGTGCGCTACAGGAGGAAAACAAAAACAACAAAAAAAAAGAAGACACAAGCAGCTTAGCGAGTGCGATGAACGTTTTCAGCCACGATGCAATGAGCACAAAAGCATGTGCACACGATTAAAATAAGAGCCAGGAGAAACGATGAATATAATTAAAAATGAATGAGTATAAACACTTGCAATGTGTCTGTATTGTTAATTAGGCCATTTTTCTATTTATTACGAACGTTTCAGAAGGCTGCAGCTTTTTCAGTGGTCTCATTGTGTCTCATCTCATTTGCTAAGGACAGAGCGGTCGTTCTACTTGTGCTGATGCTCAGCGAAACAGGAGTTGTGGTGAAAAATAATCCAAGAACTGTAGGAGAAGCTCACAAGAATATACACTATGATGTAGAAGAGACAAATGAATCGACTTGGAAAGGATTATTGTTTGAGGAATCTTTGTTTTTTTTTTGGACAAAATTTGTCTCTGGTAATGTTACAGATTGATAAAAATATTAAAATTAATCATACTTCATTCTAACTCTGAATGAGAGACATGTATGTGTTTTTATTCAAAAGAAGCCTGCAAGCAACAGTCATAATTAGGTTAAGACCTTATAAAATTTCAAGAAGTGAAAGATTTTGCATTGTGCAGCCCCCCCCCCCCAAAAAAAAAAAAACAACAACAATCTGTCTCTCCACATTTACAGATGAAGCCTGACACATTTAAACTTTTTGTTTATATGCTTTGTTTCATCTCCACTTTTTACAATGTTGAACAGATATGCTGCTTGACGACTTCTTTCAGAGAAGTACTTAATTATTTGTTGAATTTATTTATGAGTTCCCCAGCTTACGGCTAAAGATGGTGATTGCTCTTTTTATTCTAGCTTGCTCAAAATCCTCAATGAACTATTTCAAGAGCAGCAGTGTTTTTGACTGGAAATCTTTACAGTAAAAGTACATGAGCTGCTTAAACCAAACATGTTCAACCTGCCAAAACCCAAATGTTAACTTGGGACACAATCAGTCGATAACATGCATTTTTTGGTCTGTGGGAGGAAACCAGAGTACCTGGAGAAAATATGATTAACAGGTTAGTAGAAAGGTTATATGTACTCATCTACATGTAGTTGTGCAATTACATAATAATAACGATAATAACAAGATAAAATGAATATAATAGAATGTTAGAATAATGACATGAATAAATACCTATATAATTACAATAAGAAGTGAAAAAAAAAGAAGAATAAAAAAAGACTAAAATAAAAAAAAAAACAATGATTAAATACTTTTATACTGCGATTTTTTTCTGCTATAAATAAATGAATACAGCAAGTCTTTTCCTACACGCACGAATAAAGTGCGGTGATGTGAATCGTGTTGTTTCTCACCAAGATTAGCAGGCTGTTGTGAGCTGCTCGGTGAGGGGGATGGCGCAGGGGCAGAAGAAGACGGGACGCTTGGCGGGTCTGAAACGGCATTTTCTGCCGAATCTTCACAGGGCGGAACATATTCTGGATCAAAATAAAGTGATAAACAGAAGCAGCGTTAGCATTGAGCAAAGTAGCATCGATGCTAACCAAAGGCGCACTTCATGGCCAATAGCATCAGCCTCTTTTATTTGTTCAAAATATGCTCAAAACTGATGGCATTAATAACTTAAAATATGCTTAAATTTAGAATAAACTCACCGTCTTCCATCATGGATTCCAGCCGAGCCGTGGCTGTGTCCAGGCTACTCACTCTCCCATTGCTGGCAGGGCGATTACCGTAGATGGCATCCATTACATCAAACCACTTCCAACTTCGTCGGTTGGAACCGCTCCTGCCATTATGGTCTTTTACCATGCGGTAGTCGCTTTTCATTTTTTTCAGTTTTTCACGGCATTGCTTCGGTGTACGATGGTACCCTTGCAAAATCATCCGCTCTGACAATTCTTTAAAAACCTTTTCATTGCGAGTCGATCCATCCAGCTCCCTCTGAACATTTTCCTCGCCCACCAAGCACAAAAACGCCTGCACTTCTGTGTTGGTCCACGGTGTTGACATTATAAAAATAAAAATAATTGTGTCCTGCAGATCCTGCGACTGAGAGTTTTAGCGGGCTGGAGAGAAAATGGCGGTTTGTGGAAAGTTTTCAGTTTCAGTGACTCCGCCCCCGACTCCGCCCCTGACCAATCAGTGACCGACAGTGTTCTGACGTCACGTTTTTGTACCTCTTCGTACCGGTTAGAACCACAGAGCCAAGGGTACTGAAAATAGTAACAGGTGCTAAGTACCGGTACTAATGGAAAAGCCTCAGAACCGGGCCAAGTAGGGTCGAGTCGGTACGTACCGGTACTAATGGAAAAGGGGCATTACTCTGGCTCTCGTCTGTGTAGAGTTTTAAAACATGTTTTCTGTGTGTCTGAACTATTATTAATGTGAGAGCATAAATATTCAACCTGTGTTAAGTATAAAGTATATGAATGTTGTGTTTCAGCGTTATTTATGTTAATCAATGTGTGCACAGTGTGTCACATTGCTGGGTCCTCAACTCTCAGCTGCTCTGCTCAGATGAACAAAGAAGGATCGTTTCCTGCTGCACAAATAAATATTTTACCTGTCTCTGTTTCCCTCAGAGTTAAATCAAATGTGAACTTGTATGATTATCCTTAGCACTTGTAAGATTATATATAACATGAAGTAATTAGTGTATGATTATACACGCACACACCTTGTAGAAAATGCATCATTTCACATCATCAGAGAAATGTCAAGGCTTGTCAAAAGATATAAAAATATACAAAAGATCTCAAATCCAACACACCCTCTTTTGGTCTCCCCATATTTATGGGAGACCACATCACGTATGATTTGATTTTACAGATATTTTGATTCTGCCCACTCCAGGTGGCTCTGATCATCTGCGGAGGTGTCACCTGAGTGCTGCGTCAGCGTCATAACATTAGCGGTTTCAGTCTCAACCTGAATCATTCTACGAACGATTATTCTAGCACAAGGTATAATACCAATCATCAAAACACAAAAAATAATAAGAATTACAGTCAGGGGGGCTAAGATCTTTAGCACAATCTGACTCCAAGAGCCGCTCGTGAACCAAGACAGAAACTTCCACGATCCTGGAGAAGGATCCTCACTCTTAGCCTTATGCAGCGCATTAAGTTGGTTCAAGGCGTTAGTCACCTTGGCCTGGGGGTCGTGTCCGGTCTCATCCGGAACATAGGTGCAACAGGTGTCTTTGCCAATAATCGAGCAAATCCCACCCAGAGATGCTGTTAACAAATCCAAAATCAATCTATGCTGCAAAACCATAATACGCAGGGCAGTCAATTCAGCAGAGATGCCCTCTAAAGCTCTAAAAGTAGCATTTAGGAAGATTCCAAAGCGATAGTCTAAAGTTTCTACCCTTAAGAGAAGTGAGCCCACACCAACCCAAGCCAAGGGAGAAGGGGCACCTACAATACAAGATTTTCGGGCACGGACCAGACGTTTTGTTGTCGAAATGCCCCCTTGGTGGTAGCGGTGTACTTGCGCTCCTATGAGGCCTCAACTTTTTCAGTACCATCCGGAAACGGCCAATACGTCTTTAATGGCCGGTGCCCTGCCGT
>NW_023623859.1:799-4123 GCF_014905685.2 Nematolebias whitei | reverse complement strand
ATTACAGATATTTTAGAAATGTCTGAAGCAAAGTTCTCAATCACCGCCGTGTGATTGATGTCTGCTGTTCTGCTGAAAGTGAGGACAATCGCCGTATTGTTCCAACTTCCTGTGAAACTAGCCATGTTATTGTTTTTATATTTTGCCAAATTAATGTAAATGTTTGATGTTAAACTTTGATTCTGCAAATAAATGACCGCATTCATTTTGATGGGTCAAAGATAAATAACGTCTCTCGTTACATTTCTGTTAAATTCAATGCACGACATGTACACAGTCAGAAAAATGAAGAACCCGTGAAATGTATGAATATATCCTGCATATGTCATACTACATTGGTTACGTACTGTAACCCCAGATTCTATGAGTATAAGCGTAGCCCTTTAAGGCTGTCGCTTGGTGGGTTTATCCCGTTATACGTAGCATTGCACTGAAAAAATTAAGTCCACACCCACCTGCTGTGTGGGCCCCACCCGGTCCGTATAAATTACGTTAAGAGCGGGAAATCGGCTCCCAAAATAGCTTTTTCTTCAGCCATTTAGGAGCCAGTGAGGCCCGACGCTTAAAGGGCTACGCTTATACTCATAGAATCTGGGGTTACAGTACGTATCCAACGTTCTATTTCGTATAAGCTTCGCCCTTTAAGGCTGTCGCTTGGTGGGTTAAGGGCGAAGCGGATGTTGTCCTTGCCTCACTGGGTCCATTCGAACACCGTATGAAGCAGAAGCTTGCCCAAAAAACGTCTTGTCACTCAGCTCCCCATGTGCGTAATTACGCATTGCTTAATTATGTGTACCATGCACAGACGCATGTTGTGTAACTATGCATTCTGAATACATGAACGCCCCGGAAACTTCAACGGGGAGGGGAAAAAGCTGAAAAGCCATGAATCAACCGGTTTACGGCTGAACCGTATGAACAGATTAATAATAACAGGAGAACTGATTATTAATCAAATTAACTGATTGGTAACAATAGTCATGAAACTGATTAGTGACAATAGAACCAAAATAATCACAACTTGAGATTGATAACATCTCACACTATAATGCATGCAGACAGATGTGAGTAAAACGGAGTTCCATGAAACAACAATATTCATTCTGTAAAACACTAAAGACAGAATGTGTCATGGAACGGGCCGTCACTTTACGTAGATAAAAGCAAATAAATGAGCAGGGTGTTGACCACGCGGCCACAGTGCAAAATGTCCAGCATTGACATACATTATGCAAAGCAGTCGAAGATGCGATACCCCTGGTCGAGTGTGCTCTGAGGTTGACATGAGGCTCTAAATCTGATGCTCTGTAGGCTTCAGAAATGGCCTCACACAGCCAGTGTGACAAGCACTGGGTGGATAACGGACGACCTGCAGATGCATCTCAATAATGCACAAACAAATGTTGACGCATTGCAGCTGTGCACGCTATGTAACACGTCAACGCCCACACAGGACAGAGGAGATAAAAGATGCTACTACTTCTGATCTGTGTGAGGGGGGGGACCCCTCCAACAATATCACTCTTGATTAAAAAGAGCTTGTGATGATTTAGGCATAAAAGCTGGGTTGGTCTAAAATCAGCTGAGCTGCCGTTAGCCTGAATTCTGAGACATGACGGAGTGACAGAGGGGGCAGATAAAACACTCACTCTCTTAGCGGATGTTAAAACCAGCAGCAGGGCTGTTTAAAGAGACAAGAATCAAATGGAGCTTTGATCAGGACCTGCAGGACCAGTATTAAATCCCACTGTGGAACAAATGGGTGTGAAACAGGCCTGCGTCTCTGTACCCCTTTTAGAAAACGCTTCATCAGCGGATGATTAAAACCTGTTCTGTCTCAGAAACCTTCGTGTCAGGAAGAGATGGCTGCAGCGTACGTTTTAAACGTGCTGGATACAAATTTCTGTCCATCAGCTGCTGCAGAAAGGACAGCATGCCACCTAATGGACATGAGGTGGCCTCTACACCCTTCTCTGTTCACCAGCGCTGAGAAGCTGTCCGCTTTGATGCGCACATCGCTGTGGTAGATGTAGCATGTGAAACCTGAATTGTGCGCACTACATCCTGTGGGCGACCCATCCTCTCTAAGTGGATCCGTTTAACGGCCAGACCCACAGATTCTGGCCTATTTCTGGGTAACTCCTGGTCGCTACTCTTGCCTGGAGGAGAGCGTCCTCCCTCCACGGCAGTTTCCACGGGCACCCCGACAGTAGGCGTTGCAGGACTGGGAACCATGGTGCGCTCACGCGTTCGGGGCCACCAGGAGAGCTGTCAGTCCCTCCTCCTGAACTTGGTTCAAGAACCGTAAAATCAGAGAAGGTGGAGAAAAACGCGTACATAAGCATTTTGGGCCATGGGCTGTGGGCAAACGCATCCACCCCAGCGGTGGTTTGTCTCGTGGGCTCAGAGAACGCATAATTGACACTGAGCGTTTCTCGTGTCACAAACAGGCCCACAGCTACTATATCAATCTGAGACAAAATGCTCCGTCAGAGGATGATTAAAGGTTGTTCTGTCTCTGACAACTTTGAGACAAGAAGAAAACATGGCTGCAGCATACGATAATTGTAGTATGTCATATGCTGGATATTTCATACATTTTTCACGAGTTCCTCATCTTTCTGACTGTGTAAATGTCGTGCGTTGAGTTTAACAGAAATGCGAACGAGAGACGTTATTATCTTTGACCCATCAAATGAATGCGGTCATTTATTTGCAGAATACAAAAGGAACGTCTTTCTTTAAGAGTTCAGTTAGTGGTTTTGCGAGATCCGCATAATGCTCTATGAACTGGCAAGAGTAGTTACACACTCCCAAGAAACTCTGTAGTTCTTTGAGATTGGTTGGGACTTTGAGGTTGTCTAGGCCTTGGGTGCGAGTCAATTGTGGTTGTACTCCGTCTGGACCTACTAGGAGGCCAACGTAGTCCACTTTTGTTCTGCACCACTGGCATTTTGACAGTGAGATTTTAGCACCAGCAGTTGTTAGCTGATTTAGGACGTGGTCGATCTCAGCCAAATGAGAGTCCAGTGTCGGCTGTCTCAAAAGGATGTCGTCCACGTAGATCAGTGTCCCACGCTCGTGGGCGTCTGGACATGCTTTGTTCAAAAAGATGTTGAACTCTGCAGGTGAGTTAGCGTAGCCAAAGGGACACCTGGTAAAGGTGTATTGTCGGCTGCCAAAAGTGAAAGCTAGTTTGTGTTGGTCCTCGGCGCGCACAGGGATGGTCCAAAAACCAGAGGCGACGTCGAGGGTCGAGAAGTACTTACCATCGGTGACCTTTGGCAGTTCCTGATGGAGCTGAGTCATTGGCCACCTGGATAA
>NW_023623859.1:0-699 GCF_014905685.2 Nematolebias whitei | reverse complement strand
ATTATCTTTGACCCATCAAATGAATGCGGTCATTTATTTGCAGAATCAAAGTTTAACATCAAACATTTACATTAATTTGGCAAAATATGAAAACAATAACAGACAAGTTTCACAGATAGTGGACGTCAATCACACGGTGGTGATTGAGGACTTTGCTTCAGATATTTCTAAAATATCTGTACTGATTTTAGGAGAAAGGAGAGTTTAAGATGAAAATGGAGATTTATCTTACAGAGAGATGTGTGAGGGAATTCATCTGTTTGACCAGAAACGTGCACGCTCCTTCAGATCTCAGCTTGCGACGGTACGCTTGGTCGAAGTAGAAACTGTTACCTGGTTGATGATAGATCAGCGTCGGTATAGGATCCTTCCTTGACTCTTTCAGCGTCTCCGTTGAGAGCAGCTGAAATCCTTAGAGAGTCGTGCGAGGTTATCCAAACAGAAGTTATAATTCCCCAAAATCGTCTCTGCATCTGGATCCTTTAACTCTCTTCATGAGTTAAACTCTGGAACTCTCCTCCACCAACTGCAACCACTCTTTTCACTCTAGACTCCTTAGCTCCTAGAGCTCTGTTACACTCTTACACTTTAACTCCATCACTCTTCAGCATTCTGCAGAGAACCGGGAAGTTGCCACATTTTAAATGAGTTGACTTCCGGGTCAATTTAGAGCTTTCTGATTCGTGGATGGACCAGAAT
>NW_023623858.1:0-4123 GCF_014905685.2 Nematolebias whitei | reverse complement strand
AGTGAAACGGTCTAAAATATTTTCTCATATGAAACGCCTGAACCCAGACATAATATTCCTACAGGAAACACATTTGCAAAATTCAAATCAAGTCAGGCTCAAATATCCATGGATTGGGGAGATTTATCATTCGAGCTTCAACTCAAAAGCTAGAGGAGTTGCCATAATATTTAATAAGAATATTCATTTTACAGCATCAAGAATAATGAAGGATATAAATGGCAGATTTCTTATACTTGCAGGCTCCTTGTTCCACACTCCTGTTTTATTAGTAAACATTTATGCACCAAACTTTGATAAACCAGATTTTATAAACAATCTAGTTAGCACACTTCCATATCTTGATACTCATTTGTTAATTCTAGCTGGAGACCTGAATTGTGTAATGAATCCATCATTAGATCGCTCCTCATCTCGGTCCTATACACAGTCTAATATGTCTAAATCTATTTTGGATTTTGTGTCCCAAAATGGATATGTAGATCCATGGAGGACACGGAATCCACTAACTAGGACCTATTCTTTTTATTCTCAAATACACCAATCCTATTCCCGTATAGATTATTTTTTTGTTGATAGCTCTTTAATGCAGAGAGTCACGTCTTCTGAATACTATCCGATTGTTATTTCAGACCATTCTCCTCTAAGCATTGATATAAATTTTATAAACAAACCCAATTCTAGTCCTCGTTGGAGATTTAATACTCTCCTGTTATCAGATGAGCCATTTAATAAATTCATCTTATCATCAATTGATGATTTTCTAAGGTTCAATAAGAGCGATACAATTTCTCCCTCACTACTGTGGGAAACATTAAAAGCTTATCTTCGGGGTCAGATTATTTCTTTTTCAGCTAATATTAATAAAAATCTACGCACTAAGATATCAGAAATATCAACAAAAATTCAGAATATTGATAGGCAAAATGCCGTTAATCCGTCACATGATTTGCTGAAACAGCGACAGGATCTTCAGATGGAACTTGATCTTTTAACTACATCTGATGCGGAGCGACTCTTGATACGATCTCGAGCCACTTATTATGAACATGGGGAAAAACCAAGTAGACTTCTGGCACATCAATTGAAACGAAAAGCCGGCTCTCACATAATATCACAAATCAACGATCGGTCGGGCAATCTTGTTTCAGACCCTGTCTCTATTAATGATACTTTTAAAAAATTCTACTGCAATTTGTATAAGTCTGAACTACAAGCAGACTCAAATGAGCTATGTGCCTTTCTTCAGGATATTGACATACCTAGGATAGACAAATTGCTTTCTGACCAACTTGAAGCTCCCATTAAATTAGAAGAAATATTTGCGTCAATTAAGGATATGCAAAGTGGTAAAACACCTGGCTCAGATGGTTTCTCTGCCGAATTTTTCAAAAAATTTAAAGATAAAATAGCCCCTCTTCTTCTTGAGGTTTATAATGAGTCATTTGGGCAGGGCTTGTTGCCTCCCACCTTGACTCAGGCCTCAATTTCTCTCCTGTTAAAGAAGGATAAGGATCCTACTGCCTGCGAGTCCTATAGACCTCTTTCACTTTTGAATGTGGATTTTAAGATTTTGTCTAAAGTACTCGCGACTCGGCTTGAGACAGTTCTCCCTCGGATTATTTCACAAGAACAGAATGGATTCATCAAAGGTCGCCAGTTGTTTTTTAATACTCGTACACTGTTGAATACAATTTTTTCAACTCATTCCTCTAAATCTCCTGAAGTGATAATTTCTCTTGATGCCGAGAAAGCCTTTGATCGAGTGGAATGGGAATATCTCTTTGCTGTTCTTAATAGGTTTGGTTTTGGAGAGAGGTTTGTGTCTTGGATCAAGCTACTTTATACATCCCCTCAAGCATGTATTCTCAGTAATTCCGTCCAATCTGATTATTTTACGGTGGGACGTGGTACTAGACAGGGTTGCCCTCTTTCTCCCCTCTTGTTTGCGTTAGCCAATGAACCTCTATCCGTTGCTCTAAGATCCCTTTCTTCTTTTCATGGAATCGTCCGCTCTGGTGTCGAGCTTAAATTGTCCTTATATGCAGATGATCTTCTCCTGTATGTCTCTGACCCTTTACGGAGTCTTCCCCCAATTTTAAATATTCTAGAAAAATTTGGATCATATTCTGGCTATAAAATTAACTCACTTAAAAGTGAATGCTATCCAGTGAATTCATTAGCTTTAAAGCTTAAGCCTTCTGATATCCCTTTTAGGCTCAGTCCCTCGGGATTTAGGTACTTAGGAATTAATATTACACGTACTTTGCCCTCAATGTTTTCTCAGAATTATGCCTCACTAGTTTCCCAAATTGCATCAGATTTACAGAGATGGAACTCTCTCCCTCTTTCATTGATTGGTAGGATTAATATTATCAAAATGAATGTGCTACCTAGACTTTTGTTTTTATATCAAAATATCCCTCTGTTCTTGCCCAAACAGTTCTTCAGGTCCCTGGATCAGATGGTCTCATCTTTTTTATGGAACGGAAAGGCCCCCAGAATGAGACTTTCTTTATTACAACAGTTCACCACAAACGGGGGTCTTTCTCTACCTAATTTTACAATGTATTACTGGTCCTCACATATCCATAAACTGACTTATTGGTTAAATTCACCTGATCTGATTTGGTGTAAACTTGAAATTCAGTCGATTTCTGCATCTTTTTCGCCCGCTTCAATTATTTATTCCTCATTACCAATTAAATTATCCTCAGTTACTACAAATCCTATAGTGCTCTCAACACTCAGGATCTGGTCACAATTTAGGTCCCACTTTAAATTTGTATCACCCTCTAATAAAATGCCGTTACTAAAGAATCACATTTTTTCTCCAGCATCTAATAATGCTGCCTATAGAATTTGGTATGAGAAAGGTATTAGAACAATGAGAGACCTGTACGAAAATGGTTTATTTCTTAGTTTTTCAGAATTGTCTTCTAAATTTAATCTACCCACTTCACATTTGTTTCTTTACTTCCAAATTAGGCATTGCGTTTCATCGCAGTTTCAAAATTTTCTAGCTTTGCCTACTGACCCACCATGGGTTGAACTCTTAGTTTTGAGCCCCAATTTGAAATCTCCTCTTTCAATTATTTATGGAAAACTTATGGCAATAGAGGCCGATTCATCGGGTAAAACTAGAACTGCATGGGAACGTGAACTGGGTGTTAAACTATCAGATTCATGGTGGGATAAAGTTATTCTCAGCATACGTCAGAGTACACCATGTGCCAGACTACAGTTAATACAATTTAAAGTAATAAATAGAGTACACTTCTCAAAAACACGTTTATCTAAAATGTTCCCCTCAATACCAGACCAGTGTGATAGATGTCAGACTTCACCTTGCAACTTAAGTCATATGTTCTTTTTCTGCCCAAAACTGCAAGGGTTTTGGAAATATTTTTTCTCCATACTCTCAGGAGTTTTTAAGATTCAGTTTCAAAGTGATCCACTTATTGCTATTTTTGGAGTTCCTGGGACCACACTTAATCTATCCCGCCAGCAGGGGGAGGTCTTGGCCTTTTGCTCTCTCCTTGCCAGACGTTGTATTTTGCTTGCCTGGAAATCTCCCACACCACCATCCACATCACAATGGCTTAATACTGTAAGATCATACTTGAAGATGGAAAAAATTTTACTAACAGTGAAAGGTAGTTCAGAAAAATTTACCCACAAGTGGACACCCTTTGTGTCATATGTAAAATCTTTACCTTCATAGCGTATAGACTGATATGATTGACTCATCATATTACCATGTGACTTGTTTTTAGAGGATAAATGAAAGACTGAAATACTGTTTTCCTTTTGGTTTGTTGGGTCCCTCCTGTTCGCTCCTCCTCCCCCCCTCTTTCTTTTTTTTCTTTTTTTTTTTCTCTCTCCTTTTTTTTTCTTTCCTTATTTTGTCTTGTTTTTGGTTAAGGGGGGAAGGGGAGGGAGGGGAAGAGGGGAGGGAGGGGGGAAAAGGGGGAAGGAAAAAAAAAGAAAAAATTGGAGAAGTCATGTAAATTTTGTATAATGTATGTAATGTCAATTATATATTCTCCTGATAAATAAAAATTAAAAAAAAAAAAAAAATTAAAATCAGACACCACTCTGAGCAGCAGGACCACGCTTTCCA
>NW_023623857.1:0-4124 GCF_014905685.2 Nematolebias whitei | reverse complement strand
AGGGTCTAAGGAACATCCAAACCTTTTTAAATAATTGGTTCATGAGACGTAGCTGTTAATAAAGTGTCGAAGCTCAGAGAGGATGTAAATGTTTGGACGCCGGCCATGTGATAATGTATGCATTGTTAATTTTTCCCCATACATTCAACCATTGTGTGTCAACGTGAAGAAGACTTACAAAAGCCTTTTGTGTGCTTCCTGTAAACCCAAGCTTTGCTGCAGGTCATCTCGTGTAAGTGTGCTCAGCTTGTGCTGCAGAGAAAGTGTGTGTCAGGAGGAAAGATCCAGCAGATGGATGACCACCAGACTGGGGATTAGACTTGTCGGGAAAACAATTTGCTACCTGGAACTCATTTGAATAACATTCATCTACTCATGCTTTATTCAGTCGTGGATAGAAAGGAAAAGCGTTTTTGTGTTTCTGCAGAACAGATGCAGCTGCAAAGATATAAAAATGTTAAGTTAACTTGACAGGTCTACTGTGATAAATTGTGTTAGCAAAAAAAAAATAAAACTTTGCATTGGATTAGATGTAATCTATATAAGAAATGTGGTCTGTAGCGTGTAGTTCAAGCCACTGGCTCATTTCTTTTCTGTGTTCAGAGTCCAAAATGACCACCCCAATATACACATGTCATAACCTATGATAAATATTTTTAAGCAACCTATAAACTTGTACAAAGTTAATGTTTTCTGTTAGTTTTTAATGCCCTTTATTTAGAACAAATGAACAAATTAAACATGTTGAGTTATTGTTTTTAACTTACTTTTTATATATATGAATGTTTCTGTTCAGTATGGTGGCTGACAGGTGCAAATGCACAGCAAACACGCAGCAAACACATGTATGATGCAAACTCAAAAACACAAACAAAAAACAAACACAAACACAAAAAAATAAAGAAAACACATGCAAGCACACAAAAAACACATGCAAGCACAAAAAACAAACTCAAATACACAAAAAAATCAAATGCAAACACAATAAAACATACAAGCACACACAAAAAAACAAATGCAAACACAAAAAACAAATGCAAACACAAAAAACAAATGCAAACACAGAAAACAAATGCAAACACAAAAAAGAAATGCAAACACTAAAAACAAATGCAAACACAAAAAACAAATGCAAACACAAAAAACTAATGCAAACACAGAAAACAAATGCAAACACAAAAAACAAATGCAAACACAGAAAACAAATGCAAACACAAAAAACAAATGCAAACACAGAAAACAAATGCAAACACAGAAAACAAATGCAAACACAAAAAACAAAGGCAAACACAAAAAGATGCAAACAAAAAAGATGCAAACACACAAAAACAAATGCAAACACAAAAAGATGCAAACAAAAAAAAACATGCAAACACAAAAAAACATGCAAACACAAAAAAATCATGCGAACACCAAAAAACATGCAAACACAAAAAATCATGCAAACACAAAAAAACAAACAAATGCAACAGAAAAACGCTGTATGATGCAAACTCAGTAACACACAAACACACACACACACACAAAAATGCAAACACAAATGTGTTTCCCCATTTGCTGCGTGCTTGCACCTGTCGGCCACATACTGTAGATTCAGTGCCCTGAGACAACTTGTGTTGTGATTTGGCACTATAAAATAAAATGAACCAAATTATTTATTACATATTTATCACTCAAAGTCTATCAATGAGGTTTATGTTTAAGTCATTTTAAATTTATGATTAGTACACATTTAGTTGACTCTGGTGCCTTTATGAAAACATTATCCTCTCAGGTTAGCATGAAGACCAAAATGTACTACATCTGTAGGAGTTCAGTTCTCTCCACAGCCAGAAGCCATGATGGTGCCAACTAATCTTTGCAGAGAGTGGTGAAGGCTGCACAGTCAGCCTCACCACCATCACAGACATTCACACCTCCAGATCCAGGAAGAGGGCCACCTGCATCATGAAGGACCCCACTCACCCAGCACACACACTTTTTGCCCCGCTCCCCCCAGGAAGGAAGTTAAGGAGCATTAAGTGTAGAACCACTAGACTGAGGAACAGCTTCTACTCTGATGCTGTTAGACTCATGAATCTCTAACCAGAATAAACACTTTGAAAAATCACATCATGTTGCTGCCGATCTCTTTCATGTGTTCATACTCATCTGCTCACTCAGACTCATGTTCGTGCTGCTGTTCGGCATATTGTTTTTATGCTACTAGTGCTTAGTGTATATTTAGTTGATGTTTTTCTTAGTTCATATCTTAGATCTTACTACTGTTTTTCTTGTACATTTTATTGTTGGATGTTACTGGGACCTTGTGTACATAATTTCGTTCCGCCACATGTACTACATGGGGTGCGAAGGACAAATAAAGAATCTTGAATCCTTGAACTAGCCACACCTGTGGATCATCCCCCTTAATGAGATGCAGGAGCTTAAAAGGCTGTAGATGACTTCTCTTCACTGCTGTTGCATTACACACCTGTAATAGTTGTAATAGTTGTGCTTCTCGCCACCTTGTTTTGCCTAAATATTAAGAAAAGTCTAATATGGTGTTCTTACATGTTTCAGCATCAACAACAGTGTATCCTGATCTGGATCTCCTCCTGTTTGGCATTGGATTCCCTCGTGACCTCCTCCTCAGTTGTCTCCTCGCCTTCTTACCACTTGCCTACCTCAACCGGACTCACCTTGGACACCTTCCTTTATATTCCTGGAACCTTTGGGCTCCTGTTCCCCCGACGATCCTCAAAGCCCGTCTGTAAGAGAGAACCATTATCTGCTAAATCAACCATATTCAGAACTCTCCATACTCGCCTCTCTCCTTACTCTCCAGGGTTCCAGTTCCTCTGCCTTTGCTGATGTATAACTGTAAATAAATCATTATCTATTCTTAATAGTATTGAAGTCTGTTTATTTCAGTCCATATTCTCTGGGTATTACGTTGAACCCTTTCCTTTACAGCAGGACCCTCCTCTTCTGGATCATAATCTTCTCATAAACTTCCCCCTTTCTAGCCTCCTTCATGTCAGGACTTGTCATGATCTCTAAGATGTAAGACATGATGGAGGGTCTAAATGACCGTACAGTAGGTGTGGGGACAAGTGGCTGTCTCTATCTAATCAGATACAAGAAATAAATTAATCTGTTGTTGTTGTACAGGGGACCAGTTTAGGTAACTGTTAAAAAAAACATATAAACAGTGCAACATTTCAACCATCGTGCCATTTTCATTTGTCTGTCCCTATTATATCGACCTATGGAACATAAAGACAGCATGCTCTCCGTTTTCAAAAATATCCAGCAACCAACCAGCTGTGTGAGATTATAGGTCCTTCTTCTTATTTTAATTCACACACAGATACCTGAAAATCAAAGTCTAACACAGCAGCAGTTCTTCCTGGCACTTCCCGAGGTTTGTGTCAATCCTAATTGGTTGTCTAAATGTGTGCCAGCCAGAGTGAATAATTATTCCCTAACTTCAAAGTGGCTGTTCAGCTGATTTGAATTGTCCTTTGTTTCCACCTAGCCTTGTTTTCCCCTCAAATGAGAAGATGTTTCATAGAAGATCTAATAAATTTCAATCAGACGGACGAGGATTCTGCTGAGAGCGTTGGTTTTTCTCTCTCCCTGGAAATAACAGTGTGAGACAATAAGCTCATTTATGCTGCGCACAAAAAGAAAACAGAGCGTTCATTCTTTTGTTTATGAATCATTTTTAACAGCCACACACAGATCCAGATTGGTCGAGCAACGTGCACAAGTCTGCAGAAATAAACGGCTGTTGTCCTGTGGTCACTCTTTCTTATCAGTCTAACTTCCTGCTTTTGAGCTGGCTGGAGGAAATGAAACCCGATCTGTCAGTGACCTGTTTTCCTGTCAGTGTGATGCAAGTAAGTAAAATGAATAGAAGATATTTTTATCCAACTACAGGAAAAGAAATGAAGAAAAAAACAAAAAAACAAAAAAACAAAAAACATTCATGTCAATGAGCAACAGAACTAAATATTTCCTCAGACTCTGACTCAGGGCTCATGTTTACTCATTTATGTTTGTCCAGTATAATAAATTAAACTGTAAAAGGCTGCTCATCAGAGACTCTACTTCCTCAGGCGGCTGAGACGAGCTGGTCT
>NW_023623856.1:0-4125 GCF_014905685.2 Nematolebias whitei | reverse complement strand
CTCCTCCCACAACAGGAAGTCAACAAGAACATCAACTACATTCAACACCCCCACTTGTTCTTATGTTGACATAATACATTTACATTTCTCTTTTACATTTACATACCAAAAATAAAACATGCAAATGTATCCATTCTCATTTTAGTTACAGGCTTTGTTAAGATATCAGCCACCATTTCTGTTGTTGGACAGTAAGAGAGAGTTATTTTTCCATCACTGATTGCTGATCGAATGAAGTGATATCGAATGTCAATATGTTTGCATCTTTGGCGATAGACCGGACCTTTAGAAAGAGCAATTGCACCTTGATTGTCCTCAAAAATATTCACAGGTGCATATTCACATCCAAAGTTCATTCCATTCACCAGATTCACAAGATAAATACTTTCCTGTGCGGCTGCAGCCAAGGCAATGTATTCAGCTTCACATGTGGATAAAGAAACTGTGGATTGCTTTTTAGACTTCCAGGAAATAATGGGTCCAGCCTCAGATAGACTAAAACAATAACCAGTCATACTCCGTCTATCTTCCTGGTCACCTGCCCAATCTGCATCACAGTATGCCACAAGTTTAAGATCATTTTTCTTGAAGCATAATTCCTGATTTTGCGTACATTTCAAATATCTTAACACATGCTTTGCTGCAACCCAATGTCGATCTTTTGGTTCAGACAAATATTGTGACAATTTGCTGACAATAAAACTTAAGTCTGGTCTAGTGCTCATCATTACATAGATCAAACTACCCACTACCTCACGATACTTTTTATGATCAGCAGAATGACCTTCACCATCAAACTTCAGTTTATTTTCACATGGGGTTGATCTTGGTTTGCAGTCAGTCATGTTAAACCTCTCCAAGATTTTCATGATATATCTTTTCTGGTTCATTTTTACTTGACCATGGTTCTGTGTAAAATCAATTCCTAGAAAATATTTAAGTTTTCCAAGATCTTTAATTTTAAACTTAACAGCCAACATTTTCTTCACACTTTCGAGCATTTGATCATGGCTAGCTGCAATAATAAGGTCATCAACCCAAATAATCAAGATCACCCTCTCATGTTCATTTTCTTTAGTGTAAACACAATAGTCAGCAGGGTTCTGCACAAAGTCATTTTCAATAAGGAAATCATGCAACATTTTATTCCAATTTCGTCCTGACTGTTTTAGACCATAAAGTGACTTATTAAGCTTACAGACTAATTTCTCTCCTGTCTCTGTTACCACTTCAAATCCTTCAGGTTGTTCTAAAAATATCTCACAATCAATAGGGGCGTGTAAATATGCTGTTTTGACATCCATTTGGTGCAATTCCAAATCATAATGAGCAGCAAGCTGCATCAAAACACGCACAGAAGTCATATCAGCAGTTGGAGAAAAAGTCTCATTATAATCAATACCAGGAATCTGATTATAGCCTTTTGCTACATATCTAGCCTTATAAAGTTGCTTAACTGGATTTTCTTTAATAGTAAATACCCATCTACCCCCCACTGCTTGCTTACCTTCAGGTAATAATGTTAGGGTGTAAGTATTATTCTCTATCAACGAGTCCATTTCATCCTTCATAGCTTTTGCCCATAGTTCAGATTGTGGTGAGCTCATAGCTTCTTTCACTGTCTTAGGCACATCGCATGTGATCCTATAACAATAGTCAATGTTCATGTGTGCTTGATCATCGTCACATTTCATTTCATAATCCTGGTCTGTGTAATACTTGGGAGGCTTCCTTTCTCTCTTAGGATAACGAGCATCAAGGTTAGCCTCACTTTGATCCAAGTTCTCATTTGTATCACAAGTCTCAGTTTTAATTTCATGTGAGATCATTGTTCTCAAATCTGGTTTTGATAACTCCCTTTTAACTTCCTTCTGGAGTAAAATGTTCTCACTTATGTCATCAGTCTGAGTGTCACATTCATTGGTACTTCTTGTGATGAACTTTACCAGTCTATTCCTAAGTACTCTACCTGTGTCTGGATAGAAGACAAGATATGCAGGACTATTTTTGTCGTAACCAACAAAAATTCCCTTTTCACAACGTGGATCCAATTTTTTCTTGGCATATTTATATGCATAACATTCCGATCCAAAAGTTCTCATTTTTGAAAGGTCAGGTTTCTTTCCAGTTAACATGCAATATGGAGTCTGCCCAACACGTCTGTTGTAACATCTATTACGGATAATAGCAGCCGTCTGAACTGCATATGTCCACAGATTTTTAGGCAGATTACTCTCAATTAACATGCACCTTGCCATTTCAAAAACAGTTCTCCATGTTCTCTCAGCTGTCCCATTCTGATGGGGAGAGTAAGGAGCTGAAGTTTCATGTCTAATAACATTTTGACAAAGCAAAGATTGGAACTCTCTAGACATAAACTCAGTTCCATTATCTGATCTTATACATTTAATTTTCCCATAAGGTGCCACATCTGCAAAAAAACTTCTCTGTCCCTTTTACAGTATCACTCTTAGCTTTCAAAAAAATAGGTAAAAATAGCACCTGAATAATCATCTGTAAAAGCTAAGGTATATCTAAACCCATCTTTAGCAGCTGGTTCTATTGGTCCAGCCAGATCTGCATGTACAAGATCTAATGCACCTTTAGCTTTTTCATCAGGATCTCTACTTCTGATCTGAGCAAATTTACCCTTTATGCATATTTCACATTTCAGATCAGGTTTATCAGTTTTACCTCTAATTTTCATTCCATCTGCAACACCCTCCAATTTTGACACATCATCATAATTGCAGTGACCTAAAATTTCATGCCACGTTTGAATGTCATAGCAGGCTTTGCACTCATCAACGTCATCTTTAAGAGTATTTAAATAGAAAAGTCTATCATAAACATCAATATCAAAGATCGTACCATTTTTATGGATGAGACTGTTCTGTCCATCTTTGAAGATGATTGTCGCTCCTTGGGCAGTTGCAGCTTTAACAGAAAAGATGTCCTGGGTGAACGACGGCACGTATAAGGTGTCCTTTAATATCACCTCCTCAATTCGGCCGCTGCTATCTCTCAAGCGAACTCTGGCGGTTCCTTTCTTCAGTGCGATCCCACTGGTCCTCGCGCCGTCAGCCAACTCCAAGACGTGGCTCTGAGGCTTAAAAGTCGAGTCGAAATCCTTGAATTTTGCAGCGTCTGTCACAATATGCTTTGTTGCTCCCGAGTCGACCAGGAGGCCCTTCACCTTTGTTCCATAGATCTGGGCGTTGTCAATCTGCTTCACCTTGAAAGTGAACGTATGGTCCTCCGTATCCGTTGCTTGCTTGATCTTGTCTCGCTTCTTCCGCCGACAATTTGCATCCTTATGCGTGGCGCTCTTGCAGAAGCCACACCACTGCTTCGGCTCTCTATGCTCACCCGATGTTGAAGGACAATCCAGTGCTCTGTGCCCTCTCTGGCCGCAATTGTAACAGGTGATTTTTAGACTCCAATTGTCTCTTCCTTTAATTTTCATCACACTATCTTCCATTGAACCAGCAACACACAACTTCTCTGTGCTCTCATAGCATCTCAGCTTCGTTTTAAATTGTCCAAAAGTTAACTCTTCATCACTCTGTGTAACATAAACAGAGAATGGTTTGAACTCATCAGGCAGGCCTTTTAAAATCATTGCCGTCAGCAGGCCATCACTTAAAACTTCTCCTGCATTACGCAGCGCTGTGATTGCAGTTTCTGCTCGGATAATATAGTCCGTGACGTTCTCATTGACACCTTTCTGAAGAGACGTCAGCTCCGTATACAGACTAATCACTCGCGGCTTACCCGAACCAGCATAGTGATCTCTGAGAATCTTCAAGGCTTTTCTGCCATCGTCCGCAGCATCTCTCATAACAAGGGAAAGACTCTTATCGTCCAAGACTTGAATCAATTCAGCATACGCCTCTTCGTTCTTGGCGGCGTCTTCTTCCGCGTCATCGGGTGCGTCTTTTAGCAATATGGTATCCTTCAACTGAAGCAGGCGCAAGTGGGCCAAAAACTTTGTTTCCCACAACTCATACTTCTTTTCATCTCCGTCAAAGCACAATCGGTTCCATCGACTTCCAAACTCCTTCCTGGGCCCATAACCTGTTGACGCTGCCATCTTAAAGGGCTGGAAATGCCGGGTAGCGACGG
>NW_023623855.1:0-4125 GCF_014905685.2 Nematolebias whitei | reverse complement strand
TTCTCAATGTAAAAACATCGACATTAGAACTGGATCGGATTGTGTCTCTTACAACACAGATGCCGGTGTTACGACCGGCTCAGACCGAACATATTTAAGGGACACCAAAAGAAGGTTTAAAAATAAAACTTTATTAAACCTAAGTTTTATAAATCACTCCGGGCAGCAGGCAAAGTCTTCATGGGTTCCTCCCTCCTGGACTGGAGAGCACCTTCTTCAGGACCCGTGTCACCAAACAAAAAGAAAGTAAAGTAATAAAACAAAAGGTGGACCAGGTGAGTTTGGCAAAAATCAATATAACGCCGCCTGAGCAGGGCCAACCCTGTACAGGGTCGTCGAAGCCTCACAGACAGCGGACTACCTGTCCAAAAGATGTCTAGGAGTAAAGAAAAAAAAAGACGAAAACAGGACTACCAAATCTCACCCAGTCAGAGGGCTTTAGTCTGAATGACTACAGCAAACGGGAGGAAAAACCAAAACTGACCCAAATCGCAGGACCGTCCACGGTCAGCAAAATCACCTCCCTGGACAATAAACAGAAACACCCAAACGTCCACAACCACACAGCTCAGGCCCCTCTACCTGAGCTGAACTAGGCTTCCACAAGCACACTCAAGGTCTAAGTGCATATTAAGCACCCAGGCCTAAATCTCAAACAAAGAGCACTAAGCAGCTCTTTCACATCTCCTCAACAGGAGCTTACCTCATAACGAGACAACAAGGGTGGGCGGAGAACACCCTAGTACCAAACAGCACTGCAGCAAGCAGCACCACCACCTCTGAGTTCCTCAAGACTCCGCACTCTAAGAACCACACTCTGAAGCTTATATAGGAGCTTCAGTCAGAACTCCCAAGCTGACTGCAATTAAGCTGATCAAAATAGAGAGGCGTGCCCAAGAAGAAACAAAACTGCAGCTCATGTACAAAACTTAGAAGGTGTCACTAGGGGCACCCTAGGGTACTTAACAGCCGGTCACAGCAGCTGGAATCTGACGTAGATTAACTACGAGATAAAAAATTTATTTCATCAGTCGTAGTTCTGAAAGCAGTGCATCTGCCACCATGTTGATAGAAATATAGCGTGTGTGTGCGCGTGTGTGGTTTAACACAAAGCCTCAGCGGAGATGTTTACATTATCAGCGGGGATTCAGCAAAAAACCTCCACTCCGGAAGGTGGGTTGAAAAACCTCCGGATTCAAGGGGGGGGGGCACTGGTGTTGTGTAAATGATCAGCAGAACCGCAGAGAGAAAGGAGCGGATTCACTCAAAATACGCACCGTGTAAACGGCCCCTGAATGTGTGTAAAAAGCAAGCTATATTCTGTGAACCTCCATCTGCTGGCTGATTCTTGTACTACAAGAAAGCTGCACATTACGCTGAAAAAGTTTGGGGGCACAGATTCTGATGATGGACAGTGGATGTCCATGGCTAAATAACCTGAGCATCTTAATTATGTACAAAATTATGATTTATCTTATATTTTATAAATGCGGCTTAGAGACAGGTGCATTCTAAAGTATTACAATTACAGTAGTTGTAAAAGCTGTTCTTTCTCTACAAAAGCTCTTTTTTATAAAGCTCGACACACATTACATTTACTGGTAATATCTGTTTTGTTTGTGCTAACTTTCTAACATAAAGACAAATGTTATTTTTTTCTAAAATGTTTTAAAAACAAGCAATGAGACTAGGGCTGGGTACCTTTATAAAAAAAAATTGGTATCGGTGCCGGTACCTTCACTTCGGTGTCGGTTCCTGGATGGTTCTTTTTTCGGTACCAATTTTGTAATTACTATTAATTCTAATATTAGAGGTTTTTTTTCCCTCAAGACAGGAAAAAAAAAATCTGATAGGAATTTTTTCACCTCCAACTCCTACATGTGTCCATTTGACCACTTTTTTGTCTGTCCAAACAGGTCTCACTTGTAAATGAGTCTTTTAGGCTCAATGTGATTTATCTGTTTAAATAAAGGTTGAATGAAGAAAAAAAAATTCTAACAAGAATAAAATTACGTTACACATTACAGTAAATATTGTGAGTTTTATTTTTTAACTTTGGTATTTCTATTCCAAGCAGTTTTCTTACATAAAAATAAACAAATAATTTTTAGGTTAAAAGAACAGTTTCAAACCAGTGACACGTCAGTGTCTAATGTTCACTGCTACACACTGAGGACCTTTTCACTGAACAGTTTTTCTTCAGAAAAATTAACATGTCTGCTTTCTCTGGACACAAACAAGCCCACTCCTGGCTGATGGTGTCTCCAGCAGTAGAAAATGTTCACTCTGAGGGTGTGGATGATGAATGTTGCACACACAGATACCTGGTTGTCAGTTTGACAGCACTGACATATTGTCCCTCACATTCCACCAGCAGGTCACTGGATTCACTGACGTTAGGGTTGATGCAGACACCTGTGTCTCTGCCTGAATCTTCTCTGTGGTTCTCTGGGGTTTAGGGCTCTTATCATCTCCCTAATTGACATTAAAACACAAAATATCAACAATAAAATGGTTGTGTTATTATTGATCAAAAAACATTATCTAGAGCTGAGAGATAAAAGCTTAACTGGTCAACAACATCCTTTACAGTTTACTTACCTCCACCATGCAGCCTCCACTGTAGAAAAAGTCAGCAAACTTTTAACAACAAAGTTTGTGACTGTCCTGTGGCCCCCACCTCACTTTTCTTTTGTCTGTGCCTTCCTCAGGGTCAGAAGCTCCTGTGAGAAGAACATAAACAAACAGTGAACATTAGGTGAATTGTTTAACCAGCTAACCCGATGGATGAGCACATTTTTACAAGCTAAGCTTCATCTGTTACTGTCAATCTTTAGTTAGCTTCTGAGTTTAGCTAGCTACCTAGATAAAATAAAGCTACATAATATCTTAAAGTTAACGTTACATGGATCCTAGTTTGATTCACCGCGATGTACGTATTAAGCTGCAGTAACGTTAACAAACAAACTTACCAGCTGACATCCCAGACACAGCTCCATCCTCGGAGTTCTTTGATGAAGAGGAGTCCGGTCGTGGAGATAATGAATCAGGCCGTTCAACACTCACAAGCTGACTAACACTGAGAGGAGGAGGAGGGAGGGGGAGGCTGCTGTCCTTCTCTCTCCTTGCAGAAAAACAATGAGCAACTTTCTTCTCATAAACTGAAGCCGTTCGACAACACACGCGCTGCACACGTGAACCCTGTCTGTGGGCGTAACCAGCACCATAGACATACAAGTTGTACGGCTGCTTTATACAGCTCTGGGTGTAAACACGTAGTCTGGTTGTCATATGTCTGTGTTTTACCTGACGGCGTGCTGAAACCACGTGACACGTTACAGCCAATACCGAAACATGACACAAAAAAAAAGAGTGACGTTTCAATCCATACACTAACCGACCTCGGTTTGGTATACAGCCCTAAATGTAACAAAGTTAAGATATATATGGAATTCTATGGGATCTGTCTCACTTTTTTTTTTTTCATTGCATCCTATTAACCGATGATGTGAACTCCACTTGGAATTATTTTCATAATAGTTCAATTTATTTTGTGAACAAACGTGCTCCTTTTAATCAGTTCAGAATAAAGGGACGAGACAGCCCCTGGTTTACTCCAGAGCTAGCTGACCTCCTGCACAGGAGAGATCATCTTTGGGCCGCAGCGAGAAAATCTGGCTCAGACACTGATTGGTTGACAACACAGTCCATGCTCAATAATCCAGGTATAAAATCCAAGATTTTTCAGTCAGGTCATCTGGACAGTTTCTTTTTTTGTGCTGAAACGTTTCACCTTCAGTCCAGAAGGCTTCATCAGTGTGTTTCCTTGACTGATGAAGCCTTCTGGACCGAAGGCGAAACATTCCAGCACAAAAAAAGAAACTGTCCAAATGACCTGACTGAAAAATGTTGGATTCCTGTTTTTTCTTGAACTATGTTGCATTTCAACGAGACAATAAATTTTCTGCACTAATGATGTGATTTCTGGTAAAGCCGTACTTACCCTCGCTGTTTCTACATCATCCTGAAGAACGAGCAATAAACACAGCAACTTAGTGACAATTCCATGGAAAATGTCCAACTTTGGAGGGCCTTTATTTTGAAATTCCACATGAGATCTTGGTG